>NC_092041.1:55640171-55682993 GCF_003086295.3 Arachis hypogaea
GATACACCCTCCAATTTAAAGAGCGTGAAGTGCTTCTCCAGACTAGTGGGTATTTTTTTTCCATGAAAATGAATTTTGCATGGACTCCGAAGCTAAACACAACCTTAATCGGGGAGGAGTACACGATAAATATATTTTACATGTCAAATTCGAAAACCCTATTTACATGGAGTCTACTGTAGGATCACCCTCAAATTTAAAGAGCAACGAGTGTGCTACTCCAGATATGTGATATTTTTCTTTCCTTGAAATGAATTTGCATGGACTCCGGAGTAAACACAACTTAATGAGGTGAGGAGTACAACGATAAAATAATTTTAACTCCATTAAATTCGAAAACCCTATTTACATGGGTTTCAGTGTAGATACACCCTCCAATTGTAAAGAGCGATGAGAGTGCCTCTCCAGACGCTTGTGGTATTTTTCTTTCCCATGAAAATGAATTTTGCATGGACTCCGAAGCTAAAACACAACCTTAAACGCGAGTGAGGAGTACACGATTAAAATATATTTTACTCCCATTAAATTCGAAAACCTAATTTACATGGTTCTAGTGTAGGATACACCTCCAATTTAAGAGCGATGAGTGTGCTTTCAGACTTGTGTATTTTTCTTTCCCTGAAAATGAATTTTGCATGGACTCCGAGCTAAACACAACCTAATCGGGTGAGGAGTACACGATTAAAAATATTTTACTCCATTAAATTTGAAAACCCTAATTTACATGGGTTCTAGTGTAGGATACACCCTCCAATTTAAAGAGCGATGAGTGTGCTCTCCAGACTTGTGGTATTTTTCTTTCCATGAAAATGAATTTTGCATGGACTCCGAGCTAAACACAACCTTAATCGGGGTGAGGAGTACACGATTAAAATATATTTTACTCCATTAAATTCGAAAACCCTAATTTACATGGGTTCTAGTGTAGGATACACCCTCCAATTTAAAGAGCGATGAGTGTGCTCTCCAGACTTGTGGTATTTTTCTTTCCTGAAAATGAATTTTGCATGGTCTCCGAGCTAAACACAACCTTAATCGGGGTTGAGGAGTACACGATTAAAATATATTTTACTCCCATTAAATTGAAACCCTAATTTACATGGGTTTAGTGTAGGATACCACCCTCCAATTTAAAGAGCGATGAGTGGTGCTCTCCAGACTTGTGGTATTTTTCTTTCCTGAAAATGAATTTTGCATGGACTCCGGAGCTAAACACAACCTTAATCGGAGTGAGGAGTACACGATTAAAATATATTTTACTCCCATTAAATTCGAAACCCTAATTTACATGGGTTCTAGTGTAGGATACACCCTCCAATTTAAAGGAGCGAGAGTGTGCTCTCGGACTTGTGGTTTTTTCTTTCCTTGAAAATGAAATTTTGCATGGACTCCGAGCTAAACACAACCTTAATCGGGGTGAGGAGTACACGATTAAAATATATTTTTCCCATTAAATTTGAAAACCCTAATTTACATGGGTTCTAGTGTAGGATACACCCTCCAATTTAAAGAGCGATGAGTGTGCTCTCCAGACTTGTGGTATTTTCTTCCTTGAAAATGAATTTTGCATGGACTCCGAGCTAAACACAACCTTAATCGGAGGTGAGGAGTACACGATTAAAAATATATTTTACTCCCATTAAATTCGAAAACCCTAATTTACATGGTTCTAGTGTAGGATACACCCTCCCAATTTAAAGAGCGATGAGTGTGCCTCTAGACTTGTGGTCTTTTTTTCTTTCCTCGAATAATACCATTTTGCAATTGGACTCCGGAAGCTAAAGCACAACTTAGATCGAGGTGAGGAGTAACAACCGATTTAAAAATATTTTACTCCCATTAAATTTGAAAACCCTAATTTACTGGGTTCTAGTGTAGGATACACCTCCAATTAAAGAGCAGATGAGTGTGCTCTCCACAGACTTGTGGTATTTTTCTTTCCTCGAAATGAATTTTGCATGGACTGTCCGGAGCTAAACATAACCTTAATCGGGGTGAGGAGTACACGATTAAATATATTTACTCCCATTAAATTCGAAAACCCTAATTTACATGGTTCTAGTGTAGGATACACCCTCCAATTTAAAGGCGATGAGTGTGCTCTCCAGACTTGTGGTTTTTTCTTTCCTGAAAATGAATTTTGCATGGACTCCGGAGTAAACATAACCTTAATCGGAGTGGAGTACACGATAAAAAATATTTACCCCATAATTTGGAAAACCTATTTACATGGTTCTAGTTAGGATACACCCTCCAATTAAAGAGCGATGAGTGTGCTCTCTAGACTTGTGGTCTTTTTCTTTTCTCGAAAATAATTTGCATGGACTCCGGAGCTAAACATACCTTAATCGGGGTGAGGAGTTACACGATTAAAATATATTTTACTCCATTAAATTCGAAAACCCTAATTTACATGGGTTCTAGTGTAGATACACCTCCAATTTAAAGAGCGATGAGTGTTCCCTCCAGACTTGTGGTCTTTTTCTTCCTCAAAATGAATTTTGCATGGACTCCGGAGCTAAACAAACCTTAATCGGGGTGAGGAGTACACGATTAAAATATATTTACTCCCATTAAAATTTGAAAACCCTAATTTACATGGGTTCTAGTGTAGGATACACCCTCCAATTTAAAGAGCGATGAGTGTGCTCTCCAGACTTGTGGTATTTTTCTTTCCTTGAAAATGAATTTTGCATGGACTCGGAGCTAAAAACAACCTTAATCGGGGTGAGGAGTACACGATTAAAATATATTTTACTCCCATTAAATTCGAAAACCCTAATTTACATGGGTTTCTAGTGTAGGATACACCCTCCAATTTAAAGAGCGATGAGTGTGCTCTCCAGACTTGTGGTATTTTTTCTTTCCATGAAAATGAATTTTGCATGGACTCCGAAGCTAAACACAACCTTAATCGGAGTGAGGAGTACACGATTAAAATATATTTTACTCCCATTAAATTTGAAAACCCTAATTTACATGGGTTCTAGTGTAGGATAGCACCCTCCAAATTAAAGAGCGATGAGTGTGTGCTCTCCTAGACTTGTGGTATTTTTCTTTCCTCGAAAATGAATTTTGCATGGACTCCGGAGCTAAACACAACCTTAATCGGGGTGAGGAGTACACCGATTAAAATATATTTTACTCCCATTAAATTTGAAAACCCTAATTTACATGGGTTCTAGTGTAGGATACACCCTCCCAATTTAAAGAGCGATGAGTGTGCTCTCAGACTTGTGGTATTTTTCTTTCCTCGAAAATGAATTTTGCATGGACTCCGGAGCTAAACACAACCTTAATCGGGGTGAGGAGTACACGATTAAAATATATTTTACTCCCATTAAATTCGAAAACCCTAATTACATGGGTTCTAGTGTAGGATACACCCTCCAATTTAAAGAGCGATGAGTGTGCTCTCCAGACTTGTGGTCTTTTTCTTCCTTGAAAATGAATTTTGCATGGACTCCGGAGCTAAACACAACCTTAATCGGGGTGAGGAGTACACGATTAAAATATATTTTACTCCCATTAAATTCGAAAACCCTAATTTACATGGGTTCTAGTGTAGGATACACCCTCCAATTTAAAAGAGCGATGAGTGTGCTCTCCAGACTTGTGGTATTTTTCTTTCCTTGAAAATGAATTTTGCATGGACTCCGGAGCTAAACACAACCTTAATCGGGTGAGGAGTACACGATTAAAATATATTTTTACTCCCAATAAATTTCGAAAACCCTAATTTACATGGGTTCTACGTGTAGGATACACCCTCCAATTTAAAGAGCGATGAGTGTGCTCTCCAGACTTGTGGTTTTTTCTTTCCTTGAAAATGAATTTTGCATGGACTCCGAGCTAAACACAACTTAATCGGGTGAGGAGTACACGATTAAAATATATTTTAACTCCCATTAAATTCGAAAACCCTAATTTACATGGGTTCTAGTGTAGGATACACCCTTCCAATTTAAAGAGCGATGAGTGTGCTCTCCAGACTTGTGGTATTTTTCTTCCTGAAAATGAATTTTGCATGGACTCCGGAGCTAAACACAACCTTAATCGGGTGAGGAGTACACGGATTAAAATATATTTACTCCATTAAATTCGAAAACCCTAATTTACATGGGTTCTAGTGTAGGATACACCCTCCAATTTAAAGAGCGATGAGTGTGCTCTCAGACTTGTGGTATTTTTTCTTTCTGAAAATGAATTTTGCATGGACTCCGGAGCTAAACACAACCTTAATCGGAGTGAGGAGTACACGATTAAAATATATTTTACTCCCATTAAATTGAAAACCCTAATTTACATGGGTTCTAGTGTAGGATACACCCTCCAATTTAAAGAGCGATGAGTGTGCTCTCCAGACTTGTGGTATTTTCTTCCATGAAAATGAATTTGCATGGACTCGAAGCTAAACACAACCTTAATCGGGGTGAGGAGTACACGATTAAAATAATATTTTACTCCCATTAAATTCGAAAACCCTAATTTACATGGGTTCTAGTGTAGGATACACCCTCCAATTTAAAGAGCGATGAGTGTGCTCTCCAGACTTGTGGTCTTTTTCTTTCCTCGAAAATGAATTTTGCATGGACTCCGGAAGCTAAACACAACCTTAATCGGGTGAGGAGTACACGATTAAATATATTTTACTCCCATTAAATTTCGAAAACCCTAATTTACATGGTTCTAGTGTAGGATACACCCTCCAATTTAAAGAGCGATGAGTGTGCTCTCCAGACTTGTGGTCTTTTTCTTTCCTTGAAAATGAATTTTGCATGGACTCCGGAGCTAAACACAACCTTAATCGGGTGAGGAGTACACGATTAAAATATATTTTACTCCCATTAAATTCGAAAACCCTAATTTACATGGGTTCTAGTGTAGGATACACCCTCCAATTTAAAGAGCGATGAGTGTGCTCTCCAGACTTGTGGTCTTTTTCTTTCCTGAAAATGAATTTTGCATGGACTCCGGAAGCTAAACACAACCTTAATCGGGGGTGAGGAGTACACGATTAAAATATATTTTACTCCCATTAAATTCGAAAACCCTAATTTACATGGGTTCTAGTGTAGGATACACCCTCCAATTTAAAGAGCGATGAGTGTGCTCTCTAGACTTGTGGTATTGTTCTTTCCTCTGAAAATGAATTTTGCATGGACTCCGGAGCTAAACACAACCTTAATCGGGGTGAGGAGTACACGATTAAAATATATTTTACTCCCATTAAATTTGAAAACCCTAATTTACATGGGTTCTAGTGTAGGATACACCCTCCAATTTAAAGAGCGATGAGTGTGCTCTCCAGACTTGTGGTATTTTTCTTTCCTGAAAATGAATTTTGCATGGACTCTCGAGCTAAACACAACCTTAATCGGGTGAGGAGTACACGATTAAAATATATTTTACTCCCATTAAATTCGAAAACCCTAATTTACATGGGTTCTAGTGTAGGATACACCTCCAATTTAAAGAGCGATGAGTGTGCTCTCCAGACTTGTGGTTTTTTCTTTCCTTGAAAATGAATTTTGCATGGACTCCGGAGCTAAACATAACCTTAATCGGGGTGGAGTACACGATTAAAATATATTTTACTCCCATTAAATTTGAAAATCTAATTTACATGAGTTCTAGTGTAGGATACACCTCCAATTTAAAGAGCGATGAGTGTGCTCTCCAGACTTGTGGTATTTTTCTTTCCTTGAAAATGAATTTTGCATGGACTCCGAGCTAAACACAACCTTAATCGGAGTGAGGAGTACACGATTAAAATATATTTTACTCCCATTAAATTCGAAAACCCTAATTTACATGGGTTCTAGTGTAGGATACACCTCCAATTTAAAGAGCGATGAGTGTGCTCTCAGACTTGTGGTCTTTTTCTTTCTTTGAAAATGAATTTTGCATGGACTCGGAGCTAAACATAACCTTAATCGGGGTGAGAGTACACGATTAAAATATTTTACTCCCATTAAATTGAAAACCCTAATTTACATGGTTCTAGTGTAGGATACACCCTCCAATTTAAAGAGCGATGAGTGTGCTCTCAGACTTGTGGTCTTTTCTTTCCTCGAAAATGAATTTTGCATGGACTCCGGGCTAAACACAACCTTAATCGGGGTGAGGAGTACACAATTAAAATATATTTTACTCCCATTAAATTCGAAAACCCTAATTTACATGGGTTCTAGTGTAGGATACACCTCCAATTTAAAGAGCGATGAGTGTGCTCTCCAGACTTGTGGTATTTTTTCTTTCCTTGAAAATGAATTTTGCATGGACTCGGAGCTAAACACAACCTTAATCGGGTGAGGAGTACACGATTAAAATATATTTTACTCCCATTAAATTCGAAAACCCTAATTTACATGGGTTCTAGTGTAGGATACACCTCCAATTTAAAGAGCGATGAGTGTGCTCTCCAGACTTGTGGTATTTTCTTCCTGAAAATGAATTTTGCATGGACTCCGAGCTAAACACAACCTTAATCGGGGTGAGGAGTACACGATTAAATATATTTTACTCCCATTAAATTCGAAAACCCTAATTTACATGGGTTCTAGTGTAGGATACACCCTCCAATTTAAAGAGCGATGAGTGTGCTCTCAGACTTGTGGTCTTTTTCTTCCTCGAAAAGAATTTGCATGGACTCCGGAGCTAAACATAACCTTAATCGGGGTGAGGAGTACACGATTAAAAATATTTTACTCCATTAAATTGAAAACCCTAATTTAATGGTTCTAGTGTAGGATACACCCTCCAATTTAAAGAGCGATGAGTGTGCTCTCAGACTTGTGGTCTTTTTCTTTCTCGAAAATGAATTTTGCATGGACTCCGGAGCTAAACAAACTAATCAGGGTGAGGAGTACACATTAATATATTTTTACTCTCATTAAATTCGAAAACCCTAATTTACATGGTCTAGTGTAGGTACACCCTCCAATTTAAGAGCGATGAGTGTGCTCTCCAACTTGTGGTATTTTTCTTTCCTTGAAAATGAATTTTGCATGGACTCCGAAGCTAAACACAACCTTAATCGGAGTGAGGAGTACACGATTAAAATATATTTTACTCCCATTAAATTCGAAAACCTAATTTACATGGGTTCTAGTGTAGGATACACCCTCCAATTTAAAGAGCGATGAGTGTGCTCTCCAGACTTGTGGTCTTTTTCTTTCCTCGAAAATGAATTTTGCATGGACTCCGGAGCTAAACACAACCTTAATCGGAGTGAGGAGTACACGATTAAAATATATTTTACTCCCATTAAATTCGAAAACCCTAATTTACATGGGTTCTAGTGTAGGATACACCCTCCAATTTAAAGAGCGATGAGTGTGCTCTCCAGACTTGTGGTATTTTTCTTTCCTTGAAAATGAATTTTGCATGGACTCCGGAGCTAAACACAACCTTAATCGAGTGAGGAGTACACGATTAAAATATATTTTACTCCCATTAAATTCGAAAACCCTAATTTACATGAGTTCTAGTGTAGGATACACCCTCCAATTAAAGAGCGATGAGTGTGCTCTCCAGACTTGTGGTATTTTTCTTTCCATGAAAATGAATTTTGCATGGACTCCGAGCTAAACACAACCTTAATCGGGTGAGGAGTACACGATTAAAATATATTTTACTCCCATTAAATTCGAAAACCCTAATTTACATGGGTTCTAGTGTAGGATACACCCTCCAATTTAAAGAGCGATGAGTGTGCTCTCCAGACTTGTGGTATTTTTCTTTCCTTGAAAATGAATTTTGCATGGACTCCGGAGCTAAACATAACCTTAATCGGGTGAGGAGTACACGATTAAAATATATTTTACTCCCATTAAATTCGAAAACCCTAATTTACATGGGTTCTAGTGTAGGATACACCCTCCAATTTAAAGAGCGATGAGTGTGCTCTCCAGACTTGTGGTCTTTTTCTTTCCTCGAAAATGAATTTTGCATGGACTCCGGAGCTAAACACAACCTTAATCGGGGTGAGGAGTACACGATTAAAATATATTTTACTCCCATTAAATTTCGAAAACCCTAATTTACATGGGTTCTAGTGTAGGATACACCCTCCAATTTAAAGAGCGATGAGTGTGCTCTCCAGACTTGTGGTATTTTTCTTTCCTTGAAAATGAATTTTGCATGGACTCCGAGCTAAACACAACCTTAATCGGGGTGAGGAGTACACGATTAAATATATTTTACTCCCATTAAATTCGAAAACCCTAATTTACATGGGTTCTAGTGTAGGATACACCCTCCAATTTAAGAGCGATGAGTGTGCTCTCCAGACTTGTGGTATTTTCTTCCTGAAAATGAATTTTGCATGGACTCCGAAGCTAAACACAACCTTAATCGGAGTGAGGAGTACACGATTAAAATATATTTTACTCCCATTAAATTCGAAAACCCTAATTTACATGGGTTCTAGTGTAGGATACACCCTCCAATTTAAAGAGCGATGAGTGTGCTCTCCAGACTTGTGGTATTTTTCTTTCCTGAAAATGAATTTTGCATGGACTCCGAGCTAAACAAACCTTAATCGGGTGAGGAGTACACGATTAAATATATTTTACTCCCATTAAATTTGAAAACCCTAATTTACATGGGTTCTAGTGTAGGATACACCCTCCAATTTAAAGAGCGATGAGTGTGCTCTCCAGACTTGTGGTATTTTTCTTTCCTGAAAATGAATTTTGCATGGACTCCGAGCTAAACACAACCTTAATCGGGGTGAGGAGTACACGATTAAAATATATTTTACTCCCATTAAATTCGAAAACCCTAATTTACATGGGTTCTAGTGTAGGATACACCCTCCAATTTAAAGAGCGATGAGTGTGCTCTCCAGACTTGTGGTATTTTTCTTTCCTGAAAATGAATTTTGCATGGACTCCGGAGCTAAACACAACCTTAATCGGGGTGAGGAGTACACGATTAAAATATATTTTACTCCCATTAAATTCGAAAACCCTAATTTACATGGGTTCTAGTGTAGGATACACCCTCCAATTTAAAGAGCGATGAGTGTGCTCTCCAGACTTGTGGTATTTTTCTTTCCTGAAAATGAATTTTGCATGGACTCCGAGCTAAACACAACCTTAATCGGGGTGAGGAGTACACGATTAAAATATATTTTACTCCATTAAATTCGAAAACCCTAATTTACATGGGTTCTAGTGTAGGATACACCCTCCAATTTAAAGAGCGATGAGTGTGCTCTCCAGACTTGTGGTATTTTTCTTTCCTTGAAAATGAATTTTGCATGGACTCCGGAGCTAAACACAACCTTAATCGGGTGAGGAGTACACGATTAAAATATATTTTACTCCCATTAAATTCGAAAACCCTAATTTACATGGGTTCTAGTGTAGGATACACCTCCAATTTAAAGAGCGATGAGTGTGCTCTCCAGACTTGTGGTATTTTTCTTTCCTGAAAATGAATTTTGCATGGACTCCGAAGCTAAACACAACCTTAATCGGGTGAGGAGTACACGATTAAAATATATTTTACTCCCATTAAATTCGAAAACCCTAATTTACATGGGTTCTAGTGTAGGATACACCCTCCAATTTAAAGAGCGATGAGTGTGCTCTCCAGACTTGTGGTCTTTTTCTTTCCTCGAAATGAATTTTGCATGGACTCCGAAGCTAAACACAACCTTAATCGGAGTGAGGAGTACACGATTAAAATATATTTTACTCCCATTAAATTCGAAAACCCTAATTTACATGGGTTCTAGTGTAGGATACACCCTCCAATTTAAAGAGCGATGAGTGTGCTCTCCAGACTTGTGGTATTTTTCTTTCCTTGAAAATGAATTTTGCATGGACTCCGGAGCTAAACACAACCTTAATCGGAGTGAGGAGTACACGATTAAAATATATTTTACTCCCATTAAATTCGAAAACCCTAATTTACATGGGTTCTAGTGTAGGATACACCCTCCAATTTAAAGAGCGATGAGTGTGCTCTCCAGACTTGTGGTATTTTTCTTTCCTTGAAAATGAATTTTGCATGGACTCCGGAGCTAAACACAACCTTAATCGGGGTGAGGAGTACACGATTAAAATATATTTTACTCCATTAAATTCGAAAACCCTAATTTACATGGTTCTAGTGTAGGATACACCCTCCAATTTAAAGAGCGATGAGTGTGCTCTCAGACTTGTGGTCTTTTTCTTTCCTCGAAAATGAATTTTGCATGGACTCCGGAGCTAAACACAACCTTAATCGGGGTGAGGAGTACACGATTAAAATATATTTTACTCCCATTAAATTCGAAAACCCTAATTTACATGGGTTCTAGTGTAGGATACACCCTCCAATTTAAAGAGCGATGAGTGTGCTCTCCAGACTTGTGGTCTTTTTCTTTCCTCGAAATGAATTTTGCATGGACTCCGAGCTAAACACAACCTTAATCGGGGTGAGGAGTACACGATTAAAATATATTTTACTCCCATTAAATTCGAAAACCCTAATTTACATGGGTTCTAGTGTAGGATACACCCTCCAATTTAAAGAGCGATGAGTGTGCTCTCCAGACTTGTGGTATTTTCTTTCCTTGAAAATGAATTTGCATGGACTCCGAAGCTAAACACAACCTTAATCGGAGTGAGGAGTACACGATTAAAATATATTTTACTCCCATTAAATTCGAAAACCCTAATTTACATGGTTCTAGTGTAGGATACACCCTCCAATTTAAAGAGCGATGAGTGTGCTCTCCAGACTTGTGGTATTTTTCTTCCATGAAAATGAATTTTGCATGGACTCCGAGCTAAACACAACCTTAATCGGAGTGAGGAGTACACGATTAAAATATATTTTACTCCCATTAAATTCGAAAACCCTAATTTACATGGGTTCTAGTGTAGGATACACCCTCCAATTTAAAGAGCGATGAGTGTGCTCTCCAGACTTGTGGTCTTTTTCTTTCCTCGTAAATGAATTTTGCATGGACTCCGGAGCTAAACACAACCTTAATCGGGGTGAGGAGTACACGATTAAAATATATTTTACTCCCATTAAATTCGAAAACCCTAATTTACATGGGTTCTAGTGTAGGATACACCCTCCAATTTAAAGAGCGATGAGTGTGCTCTCCAGACTTGTGGTATTTTTCTTTCCTGAAAATGAATTTTGCATGGACTCCGGAGCTAAACACAACCTTAATCGGGGTGAGGAGTACACGATTAAAATATATTTTACTCCCATTAAATTCGAAAACCCTAATTTACATGGGTTCTAGTGTAGGATACACCCTCCAATTTAAAGAGCGATGAGTGTGCTCTCCAGACTTGTGGTATTTTCTTTCCTTGAAAATGAATTTTGCATGGACTCCGGAGCTAAACACAACCTTAATCGGGGTGAGGAGTACACGATTAAATATATTTTACTCCCATTAAATTCGAAAACCCTAATTTACATGGGTTCTAGTGTAGGATACACCCTCCAATTTAAAGAGCGATGAGTGTGCTCTCCAGACTTGTGGTCTTTTTCTTTCCTGAAAATGAATTTTGCATGGACTCCGAGCTAAACACAACCTTAATCGGGGTGAGGAGTACACGATTAAAATATATTTTACTCCCATTAAATTCGAAAACCCTAATTTACATGGGTTCTAGTGTAGGATACACCCTCCAATTTAAAGAGCGATGAGTGTGCTCTCCAGACTTGTGGTCTTTTTCTTTCCTGAAAATGAATTTTGCATGGACTCCGGAGCTAAACATAACCTTAATCGGGTGAGGAGTACACGATTAAAATATATTTTACTCCCATTAAATTTGAAAACCCTAATTTACATGGGTTCTAGTGTAGGATACACCCTCCAATTTAAAGAGCGATGAGTGTGCTCTCCAGACTTGTGGTATTTTTCTTTCCTTGAAAATGAATTTGCATGGACTCCGGAGCTAAACACAACCTTAATCGGGGTGAGGAGTACACGATTAAAATATATTTTACTCCCATTAAATTCGAAAACCCTAATTTACATGGTTCTAGTGTAGGATACACCCTCCAATTTAAAGAGCGATGAGTGTGCTCTCCAGACTTGTGGTATTTTTCTTTCCTTGAAAATGAATTTTGCATGGACTCCGAAGCTAAACACAACCTTAATCGGAGTGAGGAGTACACGATTAAAATATATTTTACTCCCATTAAATTCGAAAACCCTAATTTACATGGGTTCTAGTGTAGGATACACCCTCCAATTTAAAGAGCGATGAGTGTGCTCTCCAGACTTGTGGTATTTTTCTTTCCTTGAAAATGAATTTTGCATGGACTCCGGAGCTAAACACAACCTTAATCGGAGTGAGGAGTACACGATTAAAATATATTTTACTCCCATTAAATTCGAAAACCCTAATTTACATGGGTTCTAGTGTAGGATACACCCTCCAATTTAAAGAGCGATGAGTGTGCTCTCCAGACTTGTGGTATTTTTCTTTCCTGAAAATGAATTTTGCATGGACTCCGGAGCTAAACACAACCTTAATCGGGTGAGGAGTACACGATTAAAATATATTTTACTCCATTAAATTCGAAAACCCTAATTTACATGGTTCTAGTGTAGGATACACCCTCCAATTTAAAGAGCGATGAGTGTGCTCTCCAGATTGTGGTATTTTTCTTTCCTTGAAAATGAATTTTGCATGGACTCCGAGCTAAACACAACCTTAATCGGGGTGAGGAGTACACGATTAAAATATATTTTACTCCCATTAAATTCGAAAACCCTAATTTACATGGTTCTAGTGTAGGATACACCCTCCAATTTAAAGAGCGATGAGTGTGCTCTCCAGACTTGTGGTATTTTTCTTTCCTGAAAATGAATTTTGCATGGACTCCGAGCTAAACACAACCTTAATCGGGTGAGGAGTACACGATTAAAATATATTTTACTCCCATTAAATTCGAAAACCCTAATTTACATGGTTCTAGTGTAGGATACACCCTCCAATTTAAAGAGCGATGAGTGTGCTCTCCAGACTTGTGGTATTTTTCTTTCCTGAAAATGAATTTTGCATGGACTCCGGAGCTAAACACAACCTTAATCGGAGTGAGGAGTACACGATTAAAATATATTTTACTCCCATTAAATTCGAAAACCCTAATTTACATGGGTTCTAGTGTAGGATACACCCTCCAATTTAAAGAGCGATGAGTGTGCTCTCCAGACTTGTGGTATTTTTCTTTCCTTGAAAATGAATTTTGCATGGACTCCGAAGCTAAACACAACCTTAATCGGGTGAGGAGTACACGATTAAAATATATTTTACTCCCATTAAATTCGAAAACCCTAATTTACATGGGTTCTAGTGTAGGATACACCCTCCAATTTAAAGAGCGATGAGTGTGCTCTCCAGACTTGTGGTATTTTTCTTTCCTTGAAAATGAATTTTGCATGGACTCCGGAGCTAAACACAACCTTAATCGGAGTGAGGAGTACACGATTAAAATATATTTTACTCCCATTAAATTCGAAAACCCTAATTTACATGGGTTCTAGTGTAGGATACACCCTCCAATTTAAAGAGCGATGAGTGTGCTCTCCAGACTTGTGGTATTTTCTTTCCTTGAAAATGAATTTTGCATGGACTCCGAAGCTAAACACAACCTTAATCGGAGTGAGGAGTACACGATTAAAATATATTTTACTCCATTAAATTCGAAAACCCTAATTTACATGGGTTCTAGTGTAGGATACACCCTCCAATTTAAAGAGCGATGAGTGTGCTCTCCAGACTTGTGGTATTTTTCTTTCCTTGAAAATGAATTTGCATGGACTCCGGAGCTAAACACAACCTTAATCGGGTGAGGAGTACACGATTAAAATATATTTTACTCCCATTAAATTCGAAAACCCTAATTTACATGGTTCTAGTGTAGGATACACCCTCCAATTTAAAGAGCGATGAGTGTGCTCTCCAGACTTGTGGTATTTTTCTTTCCTGAAAATGAATTTTGCATGGACTCCGAGCTAAACACAACCTTAATCGGGGTGAGGAGTACACGATTAAAATATATTTTACTCCCATTAAATTCGAAAACCCTAATTTACATGGGTTCTAGTGTAGGATACACCCTCCAATTTAAAGAGCGATGAGTGTGCTCTCCAGACTTGTGGTCTTTTTCTTTCCTGAAAATGAATTTTGCATGGACTCCGGAGCTAAACACAACCTTAATCGGAGTGAGGAGTACACGATTAAAATATATTTTACTCCCATTAAATTCGAAAACCCTAATTTACATGGGTTCTAGTGTAGGATACACCCTCCAATTTAAAGAGCGATGAGTGTGCTCTCCAGACTTGTGGTATTTTTCTTTCCTTGAAAATGAATTTTGCATGGACTCCGGAGCTAAACACAACCTTAATCGGAGTGAGGAGTACACGATTAAAATATATTTTACTCCCATTAAATTCGAAAACCCTAATTTACATGGGTTCTAGTGTAGGATACACCCTCCAATTTAAAGAGCGATGAGTGTGCTCTCCAGACTTGTGGTATTTTTCTTTCCTTGAAAATGAATTTTGCATGGACTCCGGAGCTAAACACAACCTTAATCGGAGTGAGGAGTACACGATTAAAATATATTTTACTCCCATTAAATTCGAAAACCCTAATTTACATGGGTTCTAGTGTAGGATACACCCTCCAATTTAAAGAGCGATGAGTGTGCTCTCCAGACTTGTGGTTTTTTCTTTCCTCGAAAATGAATTTTGCATGGACTCCGAGCTAAACACAACCTTAATCGGAGTGAGGAGTACACGATTAAAATATATTTTACTCCCATTAAATTCGAAAACCCTAATTTACATGGGTTCTAGTGTAGGATACACCCTCCAATTTAAAGAGCGATGAGTGTGCTCTCCAGACTTGTGGTATTTTTCTTTCCTGAAAATGAATTTTGCATGGACTCCGGAGCTAAACACAACCTTAATCGGGTGAGGAGTACACGATTAAAATATATTTTACTCCCATTAAATTTGAAAACCCTAATTTACATGGGTTCTAGTGTAGGATACACCCTCCAATTTAAAGAGCGATGAGTGTGCTCTCCAGACTTGTGGTATTTTTCTTTCCTTGAAAATGAATTTTGCATGGACTCCGGAGCTAAACACAACCTTAATCGGAGTGAGGAGTACACGATTAAAATATATTTTACTCCCATTAAATTCGAAAACCCTAATTACATGGTTCTAGTGTAGGATACACCCTCCAATTTAAAGAGCGATGAGTGTGCTCTCCAGACTTGTGGTATTTTTCTTTCCTCGAAAATGAATTTTGCATGGACTCCGGAGCTAAACACAACCTTAATCGGAGTGAGGAGTACACGATTAAAATATATTTTACTCCCATTAAATTCGAAAACCCTAATTTACATGGGTTCTAGTGTAGGATACACCCTCCAATTTAAAGAGCGATGAGTGTGCTCTCCAGACTTGTGGTTTTTTCTTTCCTGAAAATGAATTTTGCATGGACTCCGGAGCTAAACACAACCTTAATCGGGTGAGGAGTACACGATTAAAATATATTTTACTCCCATTAAATTCGAAAACCCTAATTTACATGGGTTCTAGTGTAGGATACACCCTCCAATTTAAAGAGCGATGAGTGTGCTCTCCAGACTTGTGGTATTTTTCTTTCCTGAAAATGAATTTTGCATGGACTCCGGAGCTAAACACAACCTTAATCGGGTGAGGAGTACACGATTAAAATATATTTTACTCCCATTAAATTCGAAAACCCTAATTTACATGGGTTCTAGTGTAGGATACACCCTCCAATTTAAAGAGCGATGAGTGTGCTCTCCAGACTTGTGGTATTTTTCTTTCCTTGAAAATGAATTTTGCATGGACTCCGAAGCTAAACACAACCTTAATCGGAGTGAGGAGTACACGATTAAAATATATTTTACTCCCATTAAATTCGAAAACCCTAATTTACATGGGTTCTAGTGTAGGATACACCCTCCAATTTAAAGAGCGATGAGTGTGCTCTCCAGACTTGTGGTCTTTTTCTTTCCTCGAAAATGAATTTTGCATGGACTCCGGAGCTAAACACAACCTTAATCGGGTGAGGAGTACACGATTAAAATATATTTTACTCCCATTAAATTGAAAACCCTAATTTACATGGGTTCTAGTGTAGGATACACCCTCCAATTTAAAGAGCGATGAGTGTGCTCTCCAGACTTGTGGTATTTTTCTTTCCTTGAAAATGAATTTTGCATGGACTCCGGAGCTAAACACAACCTTAATCGGGGTGAGGAGTACACGATTAAAATATATTTTACTCCCATTAAATTCGAAAACCCTAATTTACATGGGTTCTAGTGTAGGATACACCCTCCAATTTAAAGAGCGATGAGTGTGCTCTCCAGACTTGTGGTATTTTCTTTCCTGAAAATGAATTTTGCATGGACTCCGAAGCTAAACACAACCTTAATCGGAGTGAGGAGTACACGATTAAAATATATTTTACTCCCATTAAATTCGAAAACCCTAATTTACATGGGTTCTAGTGTAGGATACACCCTCCAATTTAAAGAGCGATGAGTGTGCTCTCCAGACTTGTGGTATTTTTCTTTCCTGAAAATGAATTTTGCATGGACTCCGAAGCTAAACACAACCTTAATCGGAGTGAGGAGTACACGATTAAAATATATTTTACTCCCATTAAATTCGAAAACCCTAATTTACATGGGTTCTAGTGTAGGATACACCCTCCAATTTAAAGAGCGATGAGTGTGCTCTCCAGACTTGTGGTATTTTTCTTTCCTTGAAAATGAATTTTGCATGGACTCCGGAGCTAAACACAACCTTAATCGGGGTGAGGAGTACACGATTAAAATATATTTTACTCCCATTAAATTCGAAAAACCCTAATTTACATGGGTTCTAGTGTAGGATACACCCTCCAATTTAAAGAGCGATGAGTGTGCTCTCCAGACTTGTGGTATTTTTCTTTCCTGAAAATGAATTTTGCATGGACTCCGGAGCTAAACACAACCTTAATCGGAGTGAGGAGTACACGATTAAAATATATTTTACTCCCATTAAATTCGAAAACCCTAATTTACATGGTTCTAGTGTAGGATACACCCTCCAATTTAAAGAGCGATGAGTGTGCTCTCCAGACTTGTGGTATTTTTCTTTCCTTGAAAATGAATTTTGCATGGACTCCGAAGCTAAACACAACCTTAATCGGAGTGAGGAGTACACGATTAAAATATATTTTACTCCCATTAAATTCGAAAACCCTAATTTACATGGGTTCTAGTGTAGGATACACCCTCCAATTTAAAGAGCGATGAGTGTGCTCTCCAGACTTGTGGTATTTTTCTTTCCTCGAAAATGAATTTTGCATGGACTCCGGAGCTAAACACAACCTTAATCGGAGTGAGGAGTACACGATTAAAATATATTTTACTCCCATTAAATTCGAAAACCCTAATTTACATGAGTTCTAGTGTAGGATACACCCTCCAATTTAAAGAGCGATGAGTGTGCTCTCCAGACTTGTGGTATTTTTCTTTCCTTGAAAATGAATTTTGCATGGACTCCGGAGCTAAACACAACCTTAATCGGGGTGAGGAGTACACGATTAAAATATATTTTACTCCCATTAAATTCGAAAACCCTAATTTACATGGGTTCTAGTGTAGGATACACCCTCCAATTTAAAGAGCGATGAGTGTGCTCTCCAGACTTGTGGTTTTTTCTTTCCTTGAAAATGAATTTTGCATGGACTCCGGAGCTAAACACAACCTTAATCGGAGTGAGGAGTACACGATTAAAATATATTTTACTCCCATTAAATTCGAAAACCCTAATTTACATGGGTTCTAGTGTAGGATACACCCTCCAATTTAAAGAGCGATGAGTGTGCTCTCCAGACTTGTGGTATTTTTCTTTCCTGAAAATGAATTTTGCATGGACTCCGGAGCTAAACACAACCTTAATCGGAGTGAGGAGTACACGATTAAAATATATTTTACTCCCATTAAATTGAAAAACCCTAATTTACATGGGTTCTAGTGTAGGATACACCCTCCAATTTAAAGAGCGATGAGTGTGCTCTCCAGACTTGTGGTATTTTTCTTTCCTGAAAATGAATTTTGCATGGACTCCGGAGCTAAACACAACCTTAATCGGAGTGAGGAGTACACGATTAAAATATATTTTACTCCATTAAATTCGAAAACCCTAATTTACATGGGTTCTAGTGTAGGATACACCCTCCAATTTAAAGAGCGATGAGTGTGCTCTCCAGACTTGTGGTATTTTTCTTTCCTGAAAATGAATTTTGCATGGACTCCGAGCTAAACACAACCTTAATCGGGGTGAGGAGTACACGATTAAAATATATTTTACTCCCATTAAATTCGAAAACCCTAATTTACATGGGTTCTAGTGTAGGATACACCCTCCAATTTAAAGAGCGATGAGTGTGCTCTCCAGACTTGTGGTATTTTTCTTTCCTTGAAAATGAATTTTGCATGGACTCCGGAGCTAAACACAACCTTAATCGGGGTGAGGAGTACACGATTAAAATATATTTTACTCCCATTAAATTCGAAAACCCTAATTTACATGGGTTCTAGTGTAGGATACACCCTCCAATTTAAAGAGCGATGAGTGTGCTCTCCAGACTTGTGGTATTTTTCTTTCCTGAAAATGAATTTTGCATGGACTCCGGAGCTAAACACAACCTTAATCGGAGTGAGGAGTACACGATTAAAATATATTTTACTCCCATTAAATTCGAAAACCCTAATTTACATGGGTTCTAGTGTAGGATACACCCTCCAATTTAAAGAGCGATGAGTGTGCTCTCCAGACTTGTGGTATTTTTCTTTCCTGAAAATGAATTTTGCATGGACTCCGAGCTAAACACAACCTTAATCGGAGTGAGGAGTACACGATTAAAATATATTTTACTCCCATTAAATTCGAAAACCCTAATTTACATGGGTTCTAGTGTAGGATACACCCTCCAATTTAAAGAGCGATGAGTGTGCTCTCCAGACTTGTGGTATTTTTCTTTCCTCGAAAATGAATTTTGCATGGACTCCGGAGCTAAACACAACCTTAATCGGGGTGAGGAGTACACGATTAAAATATATTTTACTCCCATTAAATTCGAAAACCCTAATTTACATGGGTTCTAGTGTAGGATACACCCTCCAATTTAAAGAGCGATGAGTGTGCTCTCCAGACTTGTGGTTTTTTTCTTTCCTGAAAATGAATTTTGCATGGACTCCGGAGCTAAACACAACCTTAATCGGAGTGAGGAGTACACGATTAAAATATATTTTACTCCCATTAAATTCGAAAACCCTAATTTACATGGGTTCTAGTGTAGGATACACCCTCCAATTTAAAGAGCGATGAGTGTGCTCTCCAGACTTGTGGTATTTTTCTTTCCTGAAAATGAATTTTGCATGGACTCCGGAGCTAAACACAACCTTAATCGGAGTGAGGAGTACACGATTAAAATATATTTTACTCCCATTAAATTCGAAAACCCTAATTTACATGGGTTCTAGTGTAGGATACACCCTCCAATTTAAAGAGCGATGAGTGTGCTCTCCAGACTTGTGGTATTTTTCTTTCCTTGAAAATGAATTTTGCATGGACTCCGGAGCTAAACACAACCTTAATCGGGGTGAGGAGTACACGATTAAAATATATTTTACTCCCATTAAATTCGAAAACCCTAATTTACATGGTTCTAGTGTAGGATACACCCTCCAATTTAAAGAGCGATGAGTGTGCTCTCCAGACTTGTGGTATTTTTCTTTCCTTGAAAATGAATTTTGCATGGACTCCGGAGCTAAACACAACCTTAATCGGAGTGAGGAGTACACGATTAAAATATATTTTACTCCCATTAAATTCGAAAACCCTAATTACATGGGTTCTAGTGTAGGATACACCCTCCAATTTAAAGAGCGATGAGTGTGCTCTCCAGACTTGTGGTATTTTTCTTTCCTGAAAATGAATTTTGCATGGACTCCGAGCTAAACACAACCTTAATCGGGAGTGAGGAGTACACGATTAAAATATATTTTACTCCCATTAAATTCGAAAACCCTAATTTACATGGGTTCTAGTGTAGGATACACCCTCCAATTTAAAGAGCGATGAGTGTGCTCTCCAGACTTGTGGTTTTTTCTTTCCTGAAAATGAATTTTGCATGGACTCCGGAGCTAAACACAACCTTAATCGGGGTGAGGAGTACACGATTAAAATATATTTTACTCCCATTAAATTCGAAAACCTAATTTACATGGGTTCTAGTGTAGGATACACCCTCCAATTTAAAGAGCGATGAGTGTGCTCTCCAGACTTGTGGTATTTTTCTTTCCTGAAAATGAATTTTGCATGGACTCCGGAGCTAAACACAACCTTAATCGGAGTGAGGAGTACACGATTAAAATATATTTTACTCCCATTAAATTCGAAAACCCTAATTTACATGGGTTCTAGTGTAGGATACACCCTCCAATTTAAAGAGCGATGAGTGTGCTCTCCAGACTTGTGGTATTTTTCTTTCCTTGAAATGAATTTTGCATGGACTCCGAGCTAAACACAACCTTAATCGGGTGAGGAGTACACGATTAAAATATATTTTACTCCCATTAAATTTGAAAACCCTAATTTACATGGGTTCTAGTGTAGGATACACCCTCCAATTTAAAGAGCGATGAGTGTGCTCTCCAGACTTGTGGTATTTTTCTTTCCTGAAAATGAATTTTGCATGGACTCCGGAGCTAAACACAACCTTAATCGGGGTGAGGAGTACACGATTAAAATATATTTTACTCCATTAAATTCGAAAACCCTAATTTACATGGGTTCTAGTGTAGGATACACCCTCCAATTTAAAGAGCGATGAGTGTGCTCTCCAGACTTGTGGTATTTTTCTTTCCTTGAAAATGAATTTGCATGGACTCCGGAGCTAAACACAACCTTAATCGGGTGAGGAGTACACGATTAAAATATATTTTACTCCCATTAAATTCGAAAACCCTAATTTACATGGTTCTAGTGTAGGATACACCCTCCAATTTAAAGAGCGATGAGTGTGCTCTCCAGACTTGTGGTATTTTTCTTTCCTGAAAATGAATTTTGCATGGACTCCGAGCTAAACACAACCTTAATCGGGTGAGGAGTACACGATTAAAATATATTTTACTCCCATTAAATTCGAAAACCCTAATTTACATGGGTTCTAGTGTAGGATACACCTCCAATTTAAAGAGCGATGAGTGTGCTCTCCAGACTTGTGGTATTTTTCTTTCCTGAAAATGAATTTTGCATGGACTCCGGAGCTAAACACAACCTTAATCGGAGTGAGGAGTACACGATTAAAATATATTTTACTCCCATTAAATTCGAAAACCCTAATTTACATGGGTTCTAGTGTAGGATACACCCTCCAATTTAAAGAGCGATGAGTGTGCTCTCCAGACTTGTGGTATTTTTCTTTCCTGAAAATGAATTTTGCATGGACTCCGGAGCTAAACACAACCTTAATCGGGGTGAGGAGTACACGATTAAAATATATTTTACTCCCATTAAATTCGAAAACCCTAATTTACATGGGTTCTAGTGTAGGATACACCCTCCAATTTAAAGAGCGATGAGTGTGCTCTCCAGACTTGTGGTCTTTTTCTTTCCTGAAAATGAATTTTGCATGGACTCCGGAGCTAAACACAACCTTAATCGGGGTGAGGAGTACACGATTAAAATATATTTTACTCCCATTAAATTCGAAAACCCTAATTTACATGGGTTCTAGTGTAGGATACACCCTCCAATTTAAAGAGCGATGAGTGTGCTCTCCAGACTTGTGGTATTTTTCTTTCCTTGAAAATGAATTTTGCATGGACTCCGAGCTAAACACAACCTTAATCGGGTGAGGAGTACACGATTAAAATATATTTTACTCCCATTAAATTGAAAACCCTAATTTACATGGTTCTAGTGTAGGATACACCCTCCAATTTAAAGAGCGATGAGTGTGCTCTCCAGACTTGTGGTATTTTTCTTTCCTTGAAAATGAATTTTGCATGGACTCCGAGCTAAACACAACCTTAATCGGAGTGAGGAGTACACGATTAAAATATATTTTACTCCCATTAAATTCGAAAACCCTAATTTACATGGGTTCTAGTGTAGGATACACCCTCCAATTTAAAGAGCGATGAGTGTGCTCTCCAGACTTGTGGTATTTTTCTTTCCTGAAAATGAATTTTGCATGGACTCCGGAGCTAAACACAACCTTAATCGGAGTGAGGAGTACACGATTAAAATATATTTTACTCCCATTAAATTCGAAAACCCTAATTTACATGGGTTCTAGTGTAGGATACACCCTCCAATTTAAAGAGCGATGAGTGTGCTCTCCAGACTTGTGGTATTTTTCTTTCCTTGAAAATGAATTTTGCATGGACTCCGGAGCTAAACACAACCTTAATCGGGGTGAGGAGTACACGATTAAAATATATTTTACTCCCATTAAATTCGAAAACCCTAATTTACATGGTTCTAGTGTAGGATACACCCTCCAATTTAAAGAGCGATGAGTGTGCTCTCCAGACTTGTGGTATTTTTCTTTCCTTGAAAATGAATTTTGCATGGACTCCGAGCTAAACACAACCTTAATCGGGGTGAGGAGTACACGATTAAAATATATTTTACTCCCATTAAATTCGAAAACCTAATTTACATGGTTCTAGTGTAGGATACACCCTCCAATTTAAAGAGCGATGAGTGTGCTCTCCAGACTTGTGGTTTTTTCTTTCCTGAAAATGAATTTTGCATGGACTCCGGAGCTAAACACAACCTTAATCGGGGTGAGGAGTACACGATTAAAATATATTTTACTCCCATTAAATTCGAAAACCCTAATTTACATGGGTTCTAGTGTAGGATACACCCTCCAATTTAAAGAGCGATGAGTGTGCTCTCCAGACTTGTGGTCTTTTTCTTTCCTCGAAAATGAATTTTGCATGGACTCCGGAGCTAAACACAACCTTAATCGGGTGAGGAGTACACGATTAAAATATATTTTACTCCCATTAAATTCGAAAACCCTAATTTACATGGGTTCTAGTGTAGGATACACCCTCCAATTTAAAGAGCGATGAGTGTGCTCTCCAGACTTGTGGTATTTTTCTTTCCTTGAAAATGAATTTTGCATGGACTCCGGAGCTAAACACAACCTTAATCGGAGTGAGGAGTACACGATTAAAATATATTTTACTCCCATTAAATTCGAAAACCCTAATTTACATGGGTTCTAGTGTAGGATACACCCTCCAATTTAAAGAGCGATGAGTGTGCTCTCCAGACTTGTGGTATTTTTCTTTCCTGAAAATGAATTTTGCATGGACTCCGGAGCTAAACACAACCTTAATCGGGTGAGGAGTACACGATTAAAATATATTTTACTCCCATTAAATTCGAAAACCCTAATTTACATGGGTTCTAGTGTAGGATACACCCTCCAATTTAAAGAGCGATGAGTGTGCTCTCCAGACTTGTGGTATTTTTCTTTCCTTGAAAATGAATTTTGCATGGACTCCGGAGCTAAACACAACCTTAATCGGGGTGAGGAGTACACGATTAAAATATATTTTACTCCCATTAAATTCGAAAACCCTAATTTACATGGGTTCTAGTGTAGGATACACCCTCCAATTTAAAGAGCGATGAGTGTGCTCTCCAGACTTGTGGTATTTTTCTTTCCTGAAAATGAATTTTGCATGGACTCCGAGCTAAACACAACCTTAATCGGAGTGAGGAGTACACGATTAAAATATATTTTACTCCCATTAAATTCGAAAACCCTAATTTACATGGGTTCTAGTGTAGGATACACCCTCCAATTTAAAGAGCGATGAGTGTGCTCTCCAGACTTGTGGTATTTTTCTTTCCTGAAAATGAATTTTGCATGGACTCCGGAGCTAAACACAACCTTAATCGGAGTGAGGAGTACACGATTAAAATATATTTTACTCCCATTAAATTCGAAAACCCTAATTTACATGGGTTCTAGTGTAGGATACACCCTCCAATTTAAAGAGCGATGAGTGTGCTCTCCAGACTTGTGGTATTTTTCTTTCCTTGAAAATGAATTTTGCATGGACTCCGAGCTAAACACAACCTTAATCGGAGTGAGGAGTACACGATTAAAATATATTTTACTCCCATTAAATTTGAAAACCCTAATTTACATGGGTTCTAGTGTAGGATACACCCTCCAATTTAAAGAGCGATGAGTGTGCTCTCCAGACTTGTGGTATTTTTCTTTCCTTGAAAATGAATTTTGCATGGACTCCGGAGCTAAACACAACCTTAATCGGAGTGAGGAGTACACGATTAAAATATATTTTACTCCCATTAAATTCGAAAACCCTAATTTACATGGGTTCTAGTGTAGGATACACCCTCCAATTTAAAGAGCGATGAGTGTGCTCTCCAGACTTGTGGTATTTTTCTTTCCTTGAAAATGAATTTTGCATGGACTCCGAAGCTAAACACAACCTTAATCGGAGTGAGGAGTACACGATTAAAATATATTTTACTCCCATTAAATTCGAAAACCCTAATTTACATGGTTCTAGTGTAGGATACACCTCCAATTTAAAGAGCGATGAGTGTGCTCTCCAGACTTGTGGTATTTTTCTTTCCTTGAAAATGAATTTTGCATGGACTCCGGAGCTAAACACAACCTTAATCGGGGTGAGGAGTACACGATTAAAATATATTTTACTCCCATTAAATTCGAAAACCCTAATTTACATGGTTCTAGTGTAGGATACACCCTCCAATTTAAAGAGCGATGAGTGTGCTCTCCAGACTTGTGGTCTTTTTCTTCCTTGAAAATGAATTTTGCATGGACTCCGGAGCTAAACACAACCTTAATCGGGTGAGGAGTACACGATTAAAATATATTTTACTCCCATTAAATTCGAAAACCCTAATTTACATGGGTTCTAGTGTAGGATACACCCTCCAATTTAAAGAGCGATGAGTGTGCTCTCCAGACTTGTGGTATTTTTCTTTCCTCGAAAATGAATTTTGCATGGACTCCGGAGCTAAACACAACCTTAATCGGGTGAGGAGTACACGATTAAAATATATTTTACTCCCATTAAATTCGAAAACCCTAATTTACATGGGTTCTAGTGTAGGATACACCCTCCAATTTAAAGAGCGATGAGTGTGCTCTCCAGACTTGTGGTATTTTTCTTTCCTTGAAAATGAATTTTGCATGGACTCCGGAGCTAAACACAACCTTAATCGGAGTGAGGAGTACACGATTAAAATATATTTTACTCCCATTAAATTCGAAAACCCTAATTTACATGGGTTCTAGTGTAGGATACACCCTCCAATTTAAAGAGCGATGAGTGTGCTCTCCAGACTTGTGGTATTTTTCTTTCCTGAAAATGAATTTTGCATGGACTCCGGAGCTAAACACAACCTTAATCGGAGTGAGGAGTACACGATTAAAATATATTTTACTCCCATTAAATTCGAAAACCCTAATTTACATGGTTCTAGTGTAGGATACACCCTCCAATTTAAAGAGCGATGAGTGTGCTCTCCAGACTTGTGGTATTTTTCTTTCCTTGAAAATGAATTTTGCATGGACTCCGGAGCTAAACAAACCTTAATCGGAGTGAGGAGTACACGATTAAAATATATTTTACTCCCATTAAATTCGAAAACCCTAATTTACATGGGTTCTAGTGTAGGATACACCCTCCAATTTAAAGAGCGATGAGTGTGCTCTCCAGACTTGTGGTATTTTTCTTTCCTGAAAATGAATTTTGCATGGACTCCGGAGCTAAACACAACCTTAATCGGGGTGAGGAGTACACGATTAAAATATATTTTACTCCCATTAAATTCGAAAACCCTAATTTACATGGGTTCTAGTGTAGGATACACCCTCCAATTTAAAGAGCGATGAGTGTGCTCTCCAGACTTGTGGTATTTTTCTTTCCTTGAAAATGAATTTTGCATGGACTCCGGAGCTAAACACAACCTTAATCGGGTGAGGAGTACACGATTAAAATATATTTTACTCCCATTAAATTCGAAAACCCTAATTTACATGGGTTCTAGTGTAGGATACACCCTCCAATTTAAAGAGCGATGAGTGTGCTCTCCAGACTTGTGGTATTTTTCTTTCCTTGAAAATGAATTTTGCATGGACTCCGGAGCTAAACACAACCTTAATCGGGGTGAGGAGTACACGATTAAAATATATTTTACTCCCATTAAATTCGAAAACCCTAATTTACATGGGTTCTAGTGTAGGATACACCCTCCAATTTAAAGAGCGATGAGTGTGCTCTCCAGACTTGTGGTCTTTTTCTTTCCTCGAAAATGAATTTTGCATGGACTCCGGAGCTAAACACAACCTTAATCGGGGTGAGGAGTACACGATTAAAATATATTTACTCCCATTAAATTCGAAAACCCTAATTTACATGGGTTCTAGTGTAGGATACACCCTCCAATTTAAAGAGCGATGAGTGTGCTCTCCAGACTTGTGGTATTTTTCTTTCCTTGAAAATGAATTTTGCATGGACTCCGGAGCTAAACACAACCTTAATCGGGTGAGGAGTACACGATTAAAATATATTTTACTCCCATTAAATTCGAAAACCCTAATTTACATGGTTCTAGTGTAGGATACACCCTCCAATTTAAAGAGCGATGAGTGTGCTCTCCAGACTTGTGGTATTTTTCTTTCCTTGAAAATGAATTTTGCATGGACTCCGGAGCTAAACACAACCTTAATCGGGGTGAGGAGTACACGATTAAAATATATTTTACTCCCATTAAATTCGAAAACCCTAATTTACATGGGTTCTAGTGTAGGATACACCCTCCAATTTAAAGAGCGATGAGTGTGCTCTCCAGACTTGTGGTATTTTTCTTTCCTGAAAATGAATTTTGCATGGACTCCGGAGCTAAACACAACCTTAATCGGGGTGAGGAGTACACGATTAAAATATATTTTACTCCCATTAAATTCGAAAACCCTAATTTACATGGGTTCTAGTGTAGGATACACCCTCCAATTTAAAGAGCGATGAGTGTGCTCTCCAGACTTGTGGTATTTTTCTTCCTTGAAAATGAATTTTGCATGGACTCCGGAGCTAAACACAACCTTAATCGGGGTGAGGAGTACACGATTAAAATATATTTTACTCCCATTAAATTCGAAAACCCTAATTTACATGGGTTCTAGTGTAGGATACACCTCCAATTTAAAGAGCGATGAGTGTGCTCTCCAGACTTGTGGTATTTTTCTTTCCTTGAAAATGAATTTTGCATGGACTCCGGAGCTAAACACAACCTTAATCGGGGTGAGGAGTACACGATTAAAATATATTTTACTCCCATTAAATTCGAAAACCCTAATTTACATGGTTCTAGTGTAGGATACACCCTCCAATTTAAAGAGCGATGAGTGTGCTCTCCAGACTTGTGGTATTTTTCTTTCCTGAAAATGAATTTTGCATGGACTCCGAGCTAAACACAACCTTAATCGGGTGAGGAGTACACGATTAAAATATATTTTACTCCCATTAAATTCGAAAACCCTAATTTACATGGGTTCTAGTGTAGGATACACCCTCCAATTTAAAGAGCGATGAGTGTGCTCTCCAGACTTGTGGTATTTTTCTTTCCTTGAAAATGAATTTTGCATGGACTCCGGAGCTAAACACAACCTTAATCGGGGTGAGGAGTACACGATTAAAATATATTTTACTCCCATTAAATTCGAAAACCCTAATTTACATGGGTTCTAGTGTAGGATACACCCTCCAATTTAAAGAGCGATGAGTGTGCTCTCCAGACTTGTGGTATTTTTCTTTCCTGAAAATGAATTTTGCATGGACTCCGGAGCTAAACACAACCTTAATCGGGGTGAGGAGTACACGATTAAAATATATTTTACTCCCATTAAATTCGAAAACCCTAATTTACATGGGTTCTAGTGTAGGATACACCCTCCAATTTAAAGAGCGATGAGTGTGCTCTCCAGACTTGTGGTATTTTTCTTTCCTGAAAATGAATTTTGCATGGACTCCGGAGCTAAACACAACCTTAATCGGGTGAGGAGTACACGATTAAAATATATTTTACTCCCATTAAATTCGAAAACCCTAATTTACATGGTTCTAGTGTAGGATACACCCTCCAATTTAAAGAGCGATGAGTGTGCTCTCCAGACTTGTGGTATTTTTCTTTCCTTGAAAATGAATTTTGCATGGACTCCGAGCTAAACACAACCTTAATCGGGGTGAGGAGTACACGATTAAAATATATTTTACTCCCATTAAATTCGAAAACCCTAATTTACATGGGTTCTAGTGTAGGATACACCCTCCAATTTAAAGAGCGATGAGTGTGCTCTCCAGACTTGTGGTATTTTTCTTTCCTTGAAAATGAATTTTGCATGGACTCCGGAGCTAAACACAACCTTAATCGGAGTGAGGAGTACACGATTAAAATATATTTTACTCCCATTAAATTCGAAAACCCTAATTTACATGGGTTCTAGTGTAGGATACACCCTCCAATTTAAAGAGCGATGAGTGTGCTCTCCAGACTTGTGGTATTTTTCTTTCCTTGAAAATGAATTTTGCATGGACTCCGGAGCTAAACACAACCTTAATCGGAGTGAGGAGTACACGATTAAAATATATTTTACTCCCATTAAATTCGAAAACCCTAATTACATGGTTCTAGTGTAGGATACACCCTCCAATTTAAAGAGCGATGAGTGTGCTCTCCAGACTTGTGGTATTTTTCTTTCCTTGAAAATGAATTTTGCATGGACTCCGGAGCTAAACACAACCTTAATCGGGTGAGGAGTACACGATTAAAATATATTTTACTCCCATTAAATTCGAAAACCCTAATTTACATGGTTCTAGTGTAGGATACACCCTCCAATTTAAAGAGCGATGAGTGTGCTCTCCAGACTTGTGGTATTTTTCTTTCCTTGAAAATGAATTTTGCATGGACTCCGAGCTAAACACAACCTTAATCGGAGTGAGGAGTACACGATTAAAATATATTTTACTCCCATTAAATTCGAAAACCCTAATTTACATGGGTTCTAGTGTAGGATACACCCTCCAATTTAAAGAGCGATGAGTGTGCTCTCCAGACTTGTGGTATTTTTCTTTCCTTGAAAATGAATTTTGCATGGACTCCGGAGCTAAACACAACCTTAATCGGGGTGAGGAGTACACGATTAAAATATATTTTACTCCCATTAAATTCGAAAACCCTAATTTACATGGGTTCTAGTGTAGGATACACCCTCCAATTTAAAGAGCGATGAGTGTGCTCTCCAGACTTGTGGTATTTTTCTTTCCTTGAAAATGAATTTTGCATGGACTCCGGAGCTAAACACAACCTTAATCGGGGTGAGGAGTACACGATTAAAATATATTTTACTCCCATTAAATTCGAAAACCCTAATTTACATGGGTTCTAGTGTAGGATACACCCTCCAATTTAAAGAGCGATGAGTGTGCTCTCCAGACTTGTGGTATTTTTCTTTCCTTGAAAATGAATTTTGCATGGACTCCGGAGCTAAACACAACCTTAATCGGAGTGAGGAGTACACGATTAAAATATATTTTACTCCCATTAAATTCGAAAACCCTAATTTACATGGGTTCTAGTGTAGGATACACCCTCCAATTTAAAGAGCGATGAGTGTGCTCTCCAGACTTGTGGTATTTTTCTTTCCTTGAAAATGAATTTTGCATGGACTCCGGAGCTAAACACAACCTTAATCGGGTGAGGAGTACACGATTAAAATATATTTTACTCCCATTAAATTTGAAAACCCTAATTTACATGGGTTCTAGTGTAGGATACACCCTCCAATTTAAAGAGCGATGAGTGTGCTCTCCAGACTTGTGGTATTTTTCTTTCCTTGAAAATGAATTTTGCATGGACTCCGGAGCTAAACACAACCTTAATCGGAGGTGAGGAGTACACGATTAAAATATATTTTACTCCCATTAAATTCGAAAACCCTAATTTACATGGGTTCTAGTGTAGGATACACCCTCCAATTTAAAGAGCGATGAGTGTGCTCTCCAGACTTGTGGTATTTTTCTTTCCTTGAAAATGAATTTTGCATGGACTCCGGAGCTAAACACAACCTTAATCGGGAGTGAGGAGTACACGATTAAAATATATTTTACTCCCATTAAATTCGAAAACCCTAATTTACATGGGTTCTAGTGTAGGATACACCCTCCAATTTAAAGAGCGATGAGTGTGCTCTCCAGACTTGTGGTATTTTTCTTTCCTGAAAATGAATTTTGCATGGACTCCGGAGCTAAACACAACCTTAATCGGGGTGAGGAGTACACGATTAAAATATATTTTACTCCCATTAAATTCGAAAACCCTAATTTACATGGGTTCTAGTGTAGGATACACCCTCCAATTTAAAGAGCGATGAGTGTGCTCTCCAGACTTGTGGTTTTTTCTTTCCTTGAAAATGAATTTTGCATGGACTCCGGAGCTAAACACAACCTTAATCGGGGTGAGGAGTACACGATTAAAATATATTTTACTCCCATTAAATTCGAAAACCCTAATTTACATGGGTTCTAGTGTAGGATACACCCTCCAATTTAAAGAGCGATGAGTGTGCTCTCCAGACTTGTGGTATTTTTCTTTCCTGAAAATGAATTTTGCATGGACTCCGGAGCTAAACACAACCTTAATCGGGAGTGAGGAGTACACGATTAAAATATATTTTACTCCCATTAAATTCGAAAACCCTAATTTACATGGGTTCTAGTGTAGGATACACCCTCCAATTTAAAGAGCGATGAGTGTGCTCTCCAGACTTGTGGTATTTTTCTTTCCTGAAAATGAATTTGCATGGACTCCGGAGCTAAACACAACCTTAATCGGAGTGAGGAGTACACGATTAAAATATATTTTACTCCCATTAAATTCGAAAACCCTAATTTACATGGGTTCTAGTGTAGGATACACCCTCCAATTTAAAGAGCGATGAGTGTGCTCTCCAGACTTGTGGTATTTTTCTTTCCTTGAAAATGAATTTTGCATGGACTCCGAGCTAAACACAACCTTAATCGGAGTGAGGAGTACACGATTAAAATATATTTTACTCCCATTAAATTGAAAACCCTAATTTACATGGTTCTAGTGTAGGATACACCCTCCAATTTAAAGAGCGATGAGTGTGCTCTCCAGACTTGTGGTATTTTTCTTTCCTGAAAATGAATTTTGCATGGACTCCGGAGCTAAACACAACCTTAATCGGGGTGAGGAGTACACGATTAAAATATATTTTACTCCATTAAATTTGAAAACCCTAATTTACATGGTTCTAGTGTAGGATACACCCTCCAATTTAAAGAGCGATGAGTGTGCTCTCCAGACTTGTGGTATTTTTCTTTCCTTGAAAATGAATTTTGCATGGACTCCGGAGCTAAACACAACCTTAATCGGAGTGAGGAGTACACGATTAAAATATATTTTACTCCCATTAAATTCGAAAACCCTAATTTACATGGGTTCTAGTGTAGGATACACCCTCCAATTTAAAGAGCGATGAGTGTGCTCTCCAGACTTGTGGTATTTTTCTTTCCTTGAAAATGAATTTTGCATGGACTCCGGAGCTAAACACAACCTTAATCGGGTGAGGAGTACACGATTAAAATATATTTTACTCCCATTAAATTCGAAAACCCTAATTTACATGGTTCTAGTGTAGGATACACCCTCCAATTTAAAGAGCGATGAGTGTGCTCTCCAGACTTGTGGTATTTTTCTTTCCTTGAAAATGAATTTTGCATGGACTCCGGAGCTAAACACAACCTTAATCGGAGTGAGGAGTACACGATTAAAATATATTTTACTCCCATTAAATTCGAAAACCCTAATTTACATGGGTTCTAGTGTAGGATACACCCTCCAATTTAAAGAGCGATGAGTGTGCTCTCCAGACTTGTGGTATTTTTCTTTCCTTGAAAATGAATTTTGCATGGACTCCGGAGCTAAACACAACCTTAATCGGGGTGAGGAGTACACGATTAAAATATATTTTACTCCCATTAAATTCGAAAACCCTAATTTACATGGGTTCTAGTGTAGGATACACCCTCCAATTTAAAGAGCGATGAGTGTGCTCTCCAGACTTGTGGTATTTTTCTTTCCTTGAAAATGAATTTTGCATGGACTCCGAGCTAAACACAACCTTAATCGGAGTGAGGAGTACACGATTAAAATATATTTTACTCCCATTAAATTCGAAAACCCTAATTTACATGGGTTCTAGTGTAGGATACACCCTCCAATTTAAAGAGCGATGAGTGTGCTCTCCAGACTTGTGGTATTTTTCTTTCCTTGAAAATGAATTTTGCATGGACTCCGAGCTAAACACAACCTTAATCGGAGTGAGGAGTACACGATTAAAATATATTTTACTCCATTAAATTCGAAAACCCTAATTTACATGGGTTCTAGTGTAGGATACACCCTCCAATTTAAAGAGCGATGAGTGTGCTCTCCAGACTTGTGGTATTTTCTTTCCTTGAAAATGAATTTTGCATGGACTCCGAGCTAAACACAACCTTAATCGGGGTGAGGAGTACACGATTAAAATATATTTTACTCCCATTAAATTCGAAAACCCTAATTTACATGGGTTCTAGTGTAGGATACACCCTCCAATTTAAAGAGCGATGAGTGTGCTCTCCAGACTTGTGGTATTTTTCTTTCCTTGAAAATGAATTTTGCATGGACTCCGGAGCTAAACACAACCTTAATCGGGGTGAGGAGTACACGATTAAAATATATTTTACTCCCATTAAATTCGAAAACCCTAATTTACATGGGTTCTAGTGTAGGATACACCCTCCAATTTAAAGAGCGATGAGTGTGCTCTCCAGACTTGTGGTATTTTTCTTTCCTGAAAATGAATTTTGCATGGACTCCGGAGCTAAACACAACCTTAATCGGGGTGAGGAGTACACGATTAAAATATATTTTACTCCCATTAAATTCGAAAACCCTAATTTACATGGGTTCTAGTGTAGGATACACCCTCCAATTTAAAGAGCGATGAGTGTGCTCTCCAGACTTGTGGTATTTTTCTTTCCTTGAAAATGAATTTTGCATGGACTCCGGAGCTAAACACAACCTTAATCGGGAGTGAGGAGTACACGATTAAAATATATTTTACTCCCATTAAATTCGAAAACCCTAATTTACATGGGTTCTAGTGTAGGATACACCCTCCAATTTAAAGAGCGATGAGTGTGCTCTCCAGACTTGTGGTATTTTTCTTTCCTGAAAATGAATTTTGCATGGACTCCGAGCTAAACACAACCTTAATCGGAGTGAGGAGTACACGATTAAAATATATTTTACTCCCATTAAATTTGAAAACCCTAATTTACATGGGTTCTAGTGTAGGATACACCCTCCAATTTAAAGAGCGATGAGTGTGCTCTCCAGACTTGTGGTATTTTTCTTTCCTTGAAAATGAATTTTGCATGGACTCCGAGCTAAACACAACCTTAATCGGAGTGAGGAGTACACGATTAAAATATATTTTACTCCCATTAAATTCGAAAACCCTAATTTACATGGGTTCTAGTGTAGGATACACCCTCCAATTTAAAGAGCGATGAGTGTGCTCTCCAGACTTGTGGTATTTTTCTTTCCTTGAAAATGAATTTTGCATGGACTCCGGAGCTAAACACAACCTTAATCGGGGTGAGGAGTACACGATTAAAATATATTTTACTCCCATTAAATTGAAAACCCTAATTTACATGGGTTCTAGTGTAGGATACACCCTCCAATTTAAAGAGCGATGAGTGTGCTCTCCAGACTTGTGGTATTTTTCTTTCCTTGAAAATGAATTTTGCATGGACTCCGGAGCTAAACACAACCTTAATCGGAGTGAGGAGTACACGATTAAAATATATTTTACTCCCATTAAATTCGAAAACCCTAATTTACATGGTTCTAGTGTAGGATACACCCTCCAATTTAAAGAGCGATGAGTGTGCTCTCCAGACTTGTGGTATTTTTCTTTCCTTGAAAATGAATTTTGCATGGACTCCGAGCTAAACACAACCTTAATCGGGTGTGAGGAGTACACGATTAAAATATATTTTACTCCCATTAAATTTGAAAACCCTAATTTACATGGTTCTAGTGTAGGATACACCCTCCAATTTAAAGAGCGATGAGTGTGCTCTCCAGACTTGTGGTATTTTTCTTTCCTTGAAAATGAATTTTGCATGGACTCCGGAGCTAAACACAACCTTAATCGGGGTGAGGAGTACACGATTAAAATATATTTTACTCCCATTAAATTTGAAAACCCTAATTTACATGGGTTCTAGTGTAGGATACACCCTCCAATTTAAAGAGCGATGAGTGTGCTCTCCAGACTTGTGGTATTTTTCTTTCCTGAAAATGAATTTTGCATGGACTCCGGAGCTAAACACAACCTTAATCGGAGTGAGGAGTACACGATTAAAATATATTTTACTCCCATTAAATTTGAAAACCCTAATTTACATGGGTTCTAGTGTAGGATACACCCTCCAATTTAAAGAGCGATGAGTGTGCTCTCCAGACTTGTGGTATTTTTCTTTCCTGAAAATGAATTTTGCATGGACTCCGGAGCTAAACACAACCTTAATCGGGTGAGGAGTACACGATTAAAATATATTTTACTCCCATTAAATTCGAAAACCCTAATTTACATGGGTTCTAGTGTAGGATACACCCTCCAATTTAAAGAGCGATGAGTGTGCTCTCCAGACTTGTGGTATTTTTCTTTCCTTGAAAATGAATTTTGCATGGACTCCGAGCTAAACACAACCTTAATCGGGGTGAGGAGTACACGATTAAAATATATTTTACTCCCATTAAATTGAAAACCCTAATTTACATGGGTTCTAGTGTAGGATACACCCTCCAATTTAAAGAGCGATGAGTGTGCTCTCCAGACTTGTGGTATTTTTCTTTCCTTGAAAATGAATTTTGCATGGACTCCGGAGCTAAACACAACCTTAATCGGAGGTGAGGAGTACACGATTAAAATATATTTTACTCCCATTAAATTCGAAAACCCTAATTTACATGGGTTCTAGTGTAGGATACACCCTCCAATTTAAAGAGCGATGAGTGTGCTCTCCAGACTTGTGGTATTTTTCTTTCCTTGAAAATGAATTTTGCATGGACTCCGGAGCTAAACACAACCTTAATCGGGTGAGGAGTACACGATTAAAATATATTTTACTCCCATTAAATTCGAAAACCCTAATTTACATGGGTTCTAGTGTAGGATACACCCTCCAATTTAAAGAGCGATGAGTGTGCTCTCCAGACTTGTGGTATTTTTCTTTCCTTGAAAATGAATTTTGCATGGACTCCGGAGCTAAACACAACCTTAATCGGGGTGAGGAGTACACGATTAAAATATATTTTACTCCATTAAATTGAAAACCCTAATTTACATGGTTCTAGTGTAGGATACACCCTCCAATTTAAAGAGCGATGAGTGTGCTCTCCAGACTTGTGGTATTTTTCTTTCCTTGAAAATGAATTTTGCATGGACTCCGGAGCTAAACACAACCTTAATCGGGGTGAGGAGTACACGATTAAAATATATTTTACTCCCATTAAATTCGAAAACCCTAATTTACATGGTTCTAGTGTAGGATACACCCTCCAATTTAAAGAGCGATGAGTGTGCTCTCCAGACTTGTGGTATTTTTCTTTCCTTGAAAATGAATTTTGCATGGACTCCGGAGCTAAACACAACCTTAATCGGGGTGAGGAGTACACGATTAAAATATATTTTACTCCCATTAAATTCGAAAACCCTAATTTACATGGGTTCTAGTGTAGGATACACCTCCAATTTAAAGAGCGATGAGTGTGCTCTCCAGACTTGTGGTATTTTTCTTTCCTTGAAAATGAATTTTGCATGGACTCCGGAGCTAAACACAACCTTAATCGGGGTGAGGAGTACACGATTAAAATATATTTTACTCCCATTAAATTCGAAAACCCTAATTTACATGGGTTCTAGTGTAGGATACACCCTCCAATTTAAAGAGCGATGAGTGTGCTCTCCAGACTTGTGGTATTTTTCTTTCCTTGAAAATGAATTTTGCATGGACTCCGGAGCTAAACACAACCTTAATCGGGTGAGGAGTACACGATTAAAATATATTTTACTCCCATTAAATTCGAAAACCCTAATTTACATGGGTTCTAGTGTAGGATACACCCTCCAATTTAAAGAGCGATGAGTGTGCTCTCCAGACTTGTGGTATTTTTCTTTCCTTGAAAATGAATTTTGCATGGATCCGGAGCTAAACACAACCTTAATCGGAGTGAGGAGTACACGATTAAAATATATTTTACTCCCATTAAATTGAAAACCCTAATTTACATGGGTTCTAGTGTAGGATACACCCTCCAATTTAAAGAGCGATGAGTGTGCTCTCCAGACTTGTGGTATTTTTCTTTCCTGAAAATGAATTTTGCATGGACTCCGGAGCTAAACACAACCTTAATCGGGGTGAGGAGTACACGATTAAAATATATTTTACTCCCATTAAATTGAAAACCCTAATTTACATGGGTTCTAGTGTAGGATACACCCTCCAATTTAAAGAGCGATGAGTGTGCTCTCCAGACTTGTGGTATTTTTTCTTCCTTGAAAATGAATTTTGCATGGACTCCGAGCTAAACACAACCTTAATCGGGTGAGGAGTACACGATTAAAATATATTTTACTCCCATTAAATTGAAAACCCTAATTTACATGGTTCTAGTGTAGGATACACCTCCAATTTAAAGAGCGATGAGTGTGCTCTCCAGACTTGTGGTATTTTCTTTCCTGAAAATGAATTTTGCATGGACTCCGGAGCTAAACACAACCTTAATCGGGTGAGGAGTACACGATTAAAATATATTTTACTCCATTAAATTGAAAACCTAATTTACATGGTTCTAGTTAGGATACACCTCCAATTAAAGAGCGATGAGTGTGCTCTCCAGACTTGTGTATTTTCTTTCCTGAAATGAATTTTGCTGGATCCGAGCTAAACACAACCTTAATCGGAGGTGAGGAGTACACGATTAAAATATATTTTACTCCCATTAAATTGAAAACCCTAATTTACATGGGTTCTAGTGTAGGATACACCCTCCAATTTAAAGAGCGATGAGTGTGCTCTCCAGACTTGTGGTATTTTTCTTTCCATGAAAATGAATTTTGCATGGACTCCGAAGCTAAACACAACCTTAATCGGAGTGAGGAGTACACGATTAAAATATATTTTACTCCCATTAAATTCGAAAACCCTAATTTACATGGGTTCTAGTGTAGGATACACCCTCCAATTTAAAGAGCGATGAGTGTGCTCTCCAGACTTGTGGTATTTTTCTTTCCTGAAAATGAATTTGCATGGACTCCGGAGCTAAAACAAACCTTAATCGGGTGAGGAGTACACGATTAAAATATATTTTACTCCCATTAAATTTGAAAACCCTAATTTACATGAGTTCTAGTGTAGGATACACCTCCAATTTAAAGAGCGAATGAGTGTGCTCTCCAGACTTGTGGTATTTTTCTTTCCTCGAAAATGAATTTGCATGGACTCCGGAGCTAAACACAACCTTAATCGGAGTGAGGAGTACACGATTAAAATATATTTTACTCCCATTAAATTCGAAAACCCTAATTTACATGGGTTCTAGTGTAGGATACACCCTCCAATTTAAAGAGCGATGGAGTGTGCTCTCCAGACTTGTGGTATTTTTCTTTCCTTGAAAATGAATTTTGCATGGACTCCGGAGCTAAACACAACCTTAATCGGGGGAGGAGTACACGATTAAAATATATTTTACTCCATTAAATTTGAAAACCCTAATTTACATGGGTTCTAGTGTAGGATACACCCTCCAATTTAAAGAGCGATGAGTGTGCTCTCCAGACTTGTGGTATTTTTCTTTCCTTGAAAATGAATTTTGCATGACTCCGAGCTAAACACAACCTTAATCGGGAGTGAGGAGTACACGATTAAAATATATTTTACTCCCATTAAATTCGAAAACCCTAATTTACATGGGTTCTAGTGTAGGATACACCCTCCAATTTAAAGAGCGAATGAGTGTGCTCTCCAGACTTGTGGTCTTTTTCTTTCCTCGAAAATGAATTTTGCATGGACTCCGGAGCTAAACAAAACCTTAATCGGGTGAGGAGTACACGATTAAAATATATTTTACTCCCATTAAATTTGAAAACCCTAATTTACATGGGTTCTAGTGTAGGATACACCCTCCAATTTAAAGAGCGATGAGTGTGCTCTCCAGACTTGTGGTATTTTTCTTTCCTCGAAAATGAATTTTGCATGGACTCCGGAGCTAAACACAACCTTAATCGGGGTGAGGAGTACACGATTAAAATATATTTTACTCCATTAAATTTGAAAACCCTAATTTACATGGTTCTAGTGTAGGATACACCCTCCAATTTAAAGAGCGATGAGTGTGCTCTCCAGACTTGTGGTATTTTTCTTTCCTTGAAAATGAATTTGCATGGACTCCGGAGCTAAACACAACCTTAATCGGAGTGAGGAGTACACGATTAAAATATATTTTACTCCCATTAAATTCGAAAACCCTAATTTACATGGGTTCTAGTGTAGGATACACCCTCCAATTTAAAGAGCGATGAGTGTGCTCTCCAGATTGTGGATTTTTCTTTCCTTGAAAATGAATTTTGCATGGACTCCGGAGCTAAACACAACCTTAATCGGAGTGAGGAGTACACGATTAAAATATATTTTACTCCCATTAAATTTGAAAACCCTAATTTACATGGGTTCTAGTGTAGGATACACCCTCCAATTTAAAGAGCGATGAGTGTGCTCTCCAGACTTGTGGTCTTTTTCTTTCCTTGAAAATGAATTTTGCATGGACTCCGGAGCTAAACACAACCTTAATCGGGTGAGGAGTACACGATTAAAATATATTTTACTCCCATTAAATTCGAAAACCCTAATTTACATGGGTTCTAGTGTAGGATACACCCTCCAATTTAAAGAGCGATGAGTGTGCTCTCCAGACTTGTGGTATTTTTCTTTCCTTGAAAATGAATTTTGCATGGACTCCGGAGCTAAACACAACCTTAATCGGGGTGAGGAGTACACGATTAAAATATATTTTACTCCCATTAAATTCGAAAACCCTAATTTACATGGTTCTAGTGTAGGATACACCCTCCAATTTAAAGAGCGATGAGTGTGCTCTCCAGACTTGTGGTATTTTTCTTTCCTTGAAAATGAATTTTGCATGGACTCCGAGCTAAACACAACCTTAATCGGGGTGAGGAGTACACGATTAAAAATATTTTACTCCCATTAAATTCGAAAACCCTAATTACATGGGTTCTAGTGTAGGATACACCCTCCAATTTAAAGAGCGATGAGTGTGCTCTCCAGACTTGTGGTATTTTTCTTTCCTGAAAATGAATTTTGCATGGACTCCGGAGCTAAACACAACCTTAATCGGGTGAGGAGTACACGATTAAAATATATTTTACTCCCATTAAATTCGAAAACCCTAATTTACATGGGTTCTAGTGTAGGATACACCCTCCAATTTAAAGAGCGATGAGTGTGCTCTCCAGGACTTGTGGTATTTTTCTTTCCATTGAAAATGAATTTTGCATGGACTCCGGAGCTAAACACAACCTTAATCGGAGTGAGGAGTACACGATTAAAATATATTTTACTCCCATTAAATTTGAAAACCCTAATTTACATGGTTCTAGTGTAGGATACACCCTCCAATTTAAAGAGCGATGAGTGTGCTCTCCAGACTTGTGGTATTTTTCTTTCCTGAAAATGAATTTTGCATGGACTCCGGAAGCTAAACACAACCTTAATCGGGAGTGAGGAGTACACGATTAAAATATATTTTACTCCCATTAAATTCGAAAACCCTAATTTACATGGGTTCTAGTGTAGGATACACCCTCCAATTTAAAGAGCGATGAGTGTGCTCTCCAGACTTGTGGTATTTTTCTTTCCTGAAAATGAATTTTGCATGGACTTCCGAGCTAAACACAACCTTAATCGGAAGTGAGGAGTACACGATTAAAATATATTTTACTCCCATTAAATTTGAAAACCCTAATTTACATGGTTCTAGTGTAGGATACACCCTCCAATTTAAAGAGCGATGAGTGTGCTCTCCAGACTTGTGGTATTTTTCTTTCCTGAAATGAATTTGCATGGACTCCGGAGCTAAACACAACCTTAATCGGAGTGAGGAGTACACGATTAAAATATATTTTACTCCCATTAAATTTGAAAACCCTAATTTACATGGGTTCTAGTGTAGGATACACCCTCCAATTTAAAGAGCGATGAGTGTGCTCTCCAGACTTGTGGTCTTTTTCTTCCTTGAAAATGAATTTTGCATGGACTCCGGAGCTAAACACAACCTTAATCGGGTGAGGAGTACACGATTAAAATATATTTTACTCCCATTAAATTCGAAAACCCTAATTTACATGGTTCTAGTGTAGGATACACCCTCCAATTTAAAGAGCGATGAGTGTGCTCTCCAGACTTGTGGTATTTTCTTTCCTGGAAAATGAATTTTGCATGGACTCCGGAGCTAAACACAACCTTAATCGGAGTGAGGAGTACACGATTAAAATATATTTTACTCCCATTAAATTCGAAAACCCTAATTTACATGGTTCTAGTGTAGGATACACCCTCCAATTTAAAGAGCGATGAGTGTGCTCTCCAGACTTGTGGTATTTTTCTTTCCTGAAAATGAATTTTGCATGGACTCCGGAGCTAAACACACCTTAATCGGGGTGAGGAGTACACGATTAAAATATATTTTCTCCCATTAAATTCGAAAACCCTAATTTACATGGGTTCTAGTGTAGGATACACCCTCCAATTTAAAGAGCGATGAGTGTGCTCTCCAGACTTGTGGTATTTTTCTTCCTTGAAATGAATTTTGCATGGACTCCGGAGCTAAACACAACCTTAATCGGGGTGAGGAGTACACGATTAAAATATATTTTACTCCCATTAAATTGAAAACCCTAATTTACATGGGTTCTAGTGTAGGATACACCCTCCAATTTAAAGAGCGATGAGTGTGCTCTCCAGACTTGTGGTATTTTTCTTTCCTTGAAAATGAATTTTGCATGGACTCCGGAGCTAAACACAACCTTAATCGGGAGTGAGGAGTACACGATTAAAATATATTTTACTCCCATTAAATTTCGAAAACCCTAATTTACATGGTTCTAGTGTAGGATACACCCTCCAATTTAAAGAGCGATGAGTGTGCTCTCCAGACTTGTGGTCTTTTTCTTTCCTCGAAAATGAATTTTGCATGGACTCCGGAGCTAAACAAACCTTAATCGAGGTGAGGATACACGATTAAAATATATTTTACTCCATTAAATTGAAAACCCTAATTTATATGGTTCTAGTGTAGGATACACCCTCCAATTTAAAGAGCGATGAGTGTGCTCTCCAGACTTGTGGTTTTTTCTTTCTTGAAAATGAATTTTGCATGACTCCGGAGCTAAACACAACCTTAATCGGAGTGAGGAGTCACGATTAAAATATATTTTACTCCATTAAATTTCGAAAACCTAATTTACATGGGTTCTAGTGTAGGATACACCCTCCAATTTAAAGAGCGATGAGTGTGCTCTCCAGACTTGTGGTCTTTTTCTTCCTCGTAAATGAATTTTGCATGGACTCCGGAGCTAAAATAACCTTAATCGGGTGAGGAGTACACGATTAAAATATATTTTACTCCATTAAATTTGAAAACCCTAATTTACATGAGTTCTAGTGTAGGATACACCTCAATTTAAAGAGCGATGAGGTGTGCTCTCAGACTTGTGGTATTTTTCTTTCCTTGAAAATGAATTTTGCATGGACTCCGGAGCTAAACACAACCTTAATCGGGTGAGGAGTACACATTAAAATATATTTTACTCCATTAAATTCGAAAACCTAATTTACATGGGTTCTAGTGTAGGATACACCCTCCAATTTAAAGAGCGATGAGTGTGCTCTCCAGATTGTTCTTTTTCTTTCCTGAAAATGAATTTTGCATGGACTCCGGAGCTAAACACAACCTTAATCGGTGAGTACACGATTAAAATATATTTTACTCCCATTAAATTCGAAAACCCTAATTTACATGGTTCTAGTGTGTAGGATACACCCTCCAATTTAAAGAGCGATGAGTGTGCTCTCCAGACTTGTGGTATTTTTCTTTCCTTGAAAATGAATTTTGCATGGACTCCGGAGCTAAACACAACCTTAATCGGGGTGAGGAGTACGATTAAAATATATTTTACTCCCATTAAATTAAACCCTAATTTACATGAGTTCTAGTGTAGGATACACCCTCCAATTTAAAGAGCGATGAGTGTGCTCTCCAGACTTGTGGTATTTTTCTTTCGAAAATGAATTTTGCATGGACTCCGGAGCTAAACACAACCTTAATCGGGGTGAGGAGTACACGATTAAAATATATTTTACTCCCATTAAATTCGAAAACCCTAATTTACATGTTCTAGTGTAGGATACACCCTCCAATTTAAAGAGCGATGAGTGTGCTCTCCAGACTTGTGGTATTTTCTTTCCTGAAAATGAATTTTGCATGGACTC
>NC_092041.1:55683993-55721095 GCF_003086295.3 Arachis hypogaea
CGATTAAGGTTGTGTTTAGCTCCGGAGTCCATGCAAAATTCATTTTAAAGAAAAATACCACAAGTCTGGAGAGCACACTCATCGCTCTTTAAATTGGAGGGTGTATCCTACACTAGAACCCATGTAAATTAGGGTTTTCGAATTTAATGGGAGTAAAATATATTTTAATCGTGTATCCTCTGTGTTTAGCTCCGGAGTCCATGCAAAATTCATTTTCAGGAAAGAAAAATACCACAAGTCTGGAGAGCACACTCATCGCTCTTTAAAGGTGATCCTAGAACCCATGTAAATTAGGGTTTTCGAATTTAATGGGAGTAAAATATATTTTAATCGTGTACTCTCCCGATTAAGGTTGTGTTTAGCTCCGGAGTCCATGCAAAATTCATTTTCAAGGAAAGAAAAACCACAAGTCTGGAGAGCACACTCATCGCTCTTTAAATTGAGGGTGTATCCTACACTAGAAACCATGTAAATTAGGTTTTCGAATTTAATGGAGTAAAATATATTTTAATCGTGTACTCCGATTAAGGTTGTGTTTAGCTCCGGAGTCCATGCAAAATTCATTTTCAGGAAAGAAAAATACCACAAGTCTGGAGAGCACACTCATCGCTCTTTAAATTGGAGGTGTATCCTACACTAGAACTCATGTAAATTAGGGTTTTCGAATTTAATGGGAGTAAAATATTTTAATCGTGTACTCCTCACCCCGATTAATTGTGTTTAGCTCCGGAGTCCATGCAAAATTCATTTTCAGGAAAGAAAAATACCACAAGTCTGGAGAGCACACTCATCGCTCTTTAAATTGGAGGGTGTATCCTACACTAGAACCATGTAAATTAGGGTTTTCGAATTTAATGGGAGTAAAATATATTTTAATCGTGTACTCCTCACCCGATTAAGGTTGTGTTTAGCTCGGAGTCCATGCAAAATTCATTTTCAGGAAAGAAAAATACCACAAGTCTGGAGAGCACACTCATCGCTCTTTAAATTGGAGGGTGTATCCTACACTAGAACCATGTAAATTAGGGTTTTCGAATTTAATGGGAGTAAAATATATTTTAATCGTGTACTCCTCACCCGATTAAGGTTGTGTTTAGCTCCGGAGTCCATGCAAAATTCATTTTCAAGGAAAGAAAAATACCACAAGTCTGGAGAGCACACTCATCGCTCTTTAAATTGGAGGTGTATCCTACACTAGAACCATGTAAATTAGGGTTTTCGAATTTAATGGGAGTAAAATATATTTTAATCGTGTACTCCTCACCGATTAAGGTTGTGTTTAGCTCCGGAGTCCATGCAAAATTCATTTTCAGGAAAAAAATACCACAAGTCTGGAGAGCACACTCATCGCTCTTTAAATTGGAGGGTGTATCCTACACTAGAACTCATGTAAATTAGGGTTTTCGAATTTAATGGGAGTAAAATATATTTTAATCGTGTACTCCTCACCCCGATTAAGGTTTGTGTTTAGCTCCGGAGTCCATGCAAAATTCATTTTCAAGGAAAGAAAAATACCACAAGTCTGGAGAGCACACTCATCGCTCTTTAAATTGGAGGGTGTATCCTACACTAGAACCCATGTAAATTAGGGTTTTCGAATTTAATGGGAGTAAAATATATTTTAATCGTGTACTCTCACCCCGATTAAGGTTGTGTTTAGCTCCGGAGTCCATGCAAAATTCATTTTCAGGAAAGAAAAATACCACAAGTCTGGAGAGCACACTCATCGCTCTTTAAATTGGAGGGTGTATCCTACACTAGAACCATGTAAATTAGGGTTTTCGAATTTAATGGGAGTAAAATATATTTTAATCGTGTACTCTCCTCCCCGATTAAGGTTGTGTTTAGCTCCGGAGTCCATGCAAAATTCATTTTCAGGAAAGAAAAATACCACAAGTCTGGAGAGCACACTCATCGCTCTTTAAATTGGGTGTATCCTACACTAGAACTCATGTAAATTAGGGTTTTCGAATTTAATGGGAGTAAAATATATTTTAATCGTGTACTCCTCACCCGATTAAGGTTGTTTAGCTCCGGAGTCCATGCAAAATTCATTTTCGGAAAGAAAAATACCACAAGTCTGGAGAGCACACTCATCGCTCTTTAAATTGGGAGGTGTGTATCCTACACTAGAACCATGTAAATTAGGGTTTTGAATTTAATGGGAGTAAAATATATTTTAATCGTGTACTCCTCACCCCGATTAAGGTTGTTTAGCTCCGGAGTCCATGCAAAATTCATTTTCAGGAAAGAAAAATACCACAAGTCTGGAGAGCACACTCATCGCTCTTTAAATTGGAGGGTGTATCCTACACTAGAACCCATGTAAATTAGGGTTTTCGAATTTAATGGGAGTAAAATATATTTTAATCGTGTACTCCTCACCCCGATTAAGGTTGTGTTTAGCTCCGGAGTCCATGCAAAATTCATTTTCAGGAAAGAAAAATACCACAAGTCTGGAGAGCACACTCATCGCTCTTTAAATTGGAGGGTGTATCCTACACTAGAACCCATGTAAATTAGGGTTTTCGAATTTAGGAGTAAAATATATTTTAATCGTGTACTCCTCACCGATTAAGTTGTGTTTAGCTTTCCGGAGTCCATGCAAAATTCATTTTCAGGAAAGAAAAATACCACAAGTCTGGAGACTCATCGCTCTTTAAATTGGAGGGTGTATCCTACACTAGAACTCATGTAAATTAGGGTTTTATTTAATGGGAGTAAAATATATTTTAATCGTGTACTCCTCACCCGATTAAGGTTGTGTTTAGCTCCGGAGTCCATGCAAAATTCATTTTCAAGGAAAGAAAAATACCACAAGTCTGGAGAGCACACTCATCGCTCTTTAAATTGGAGGGTGTATCCTACACTAGAACCATGTAAATTAGGGTTTTCGAATTTAATGGGAGTAAAATATATTTTAATCGTGTACTCCTCACCCGATTAAGGTTGTGTTTAGCTCGGAGTCCATGCAAAATTCATTTTCAGGAAAGAAAAATACCACAAGTCTGGAGAGCACACTCATCGCTCTTTAAATTGGAGGGTGTATCCTACACTAGAACCATGTAAATTAGGGTTTTCGAATTTAATGGGAGTAAAATATATTTTAATCGTGTACTCCTCACCCCGATTAAGGTTGTTTAGCTCCGGAGTCCATGCAAAATTCATTTTCAGGAAAGAAAAATACCACAAGTCTGGAGAGCACACTCATCGCTCTTTAAATTGGAGGGTGTATCCTACACTAGAACTCATGTAAATTAGGGTTTTCGAATTTAATGGGAGTAAAATATATTTTAATCGTGTACTCCTCCCCGATTAAGGTTGTGTTTAGCTCCGGAGTCCATGCAAAATTCATTTTCAAGGAAAGAAAAATACCACAAGTCTGGAGAGCACACTCATCGCTCTTTAAATTGGAGGGTGTATCCTACACTAGAACCATGTAAATTAGGGTTTTCGAATTTAATGGGAGTAAAATATATTTTAATCGTGTACTCCTCCCCAGGTACAAGCAAAAATAACCCAAGTCTGAGAGCAACTCATTCGCTCTTTAATTGGAGGGTGTATCGTCTACAGTAGTTATATGTTAAACTTATGGTTTTCGATTTACTCGGTCATAGCAAATTCAATTTTCAAAGAAAAAAAAAATAGTATCCATGCACAGCCAGTAAATTGGTTTTTGATCATACAAACCACAATAAGCGGGGTCTTTTTTTATGGTCTCTCCGGAGGGTTGCTATTCCTAAATTCATTTTCAAGGAAGAACAAATACACAGTTGGAGATTCACTCATCGCTCTTTAATTGGGAGGGTGTATCCTCATAGAACTATGTAAATAGGGTTTTTCGAATTTAATGGGAGTAAAATATATTTTAATCGTGTACTCCTCACCCCGATTAAGGTTGTGTTTAGCTCCGGAGTCCATGCAAAATTCATTTCAGGAAAGAAAAATACCACAAGTCTGGAGAGCACACTCATCGCTCTTTAAATTGGAGGGTGTATCCTACACTAGAACCATGTAAATTAGGGTTTTCGAATTTAATGGGAGTAAAATATATTTTAATCGTGTACTCCTCACCCGATTAAGGTTGTGTTTAGCTCCGGAGTCCATGCAAAATTCATTTTCAGGAAAGAAAAATACCACAAGTCTGGAGAGCACACTCATCGCTCTTTAAATTGGAGGGTGTATCCTACACTAGAACCATGTAAATTAGGGTTTTCGAATTTAATGGGAGTAAAATATATTTTAATCGTGTACTCCTCACCCGATTAAGGTTGTGTTTAGCTCCGGAGTCCATGCAAAATTCATTTTCAGGAAAGAAAAATACCACAAGTCTGGAGAGCACACTCATCGCTCTTTAAATTGGAGGGTGTATCCTACACTAGAACCATGTAAATTAGGGTTTTCGAATTTAATGGGAGTAAAATATTTTTAATCGTGTACTCCTCACCCCGATTAAGGTTGTGTTTAGCTCCGGAGTCCATGCAAAATTCATTTTCAGGAAAGAAAAATACCACAAGTCTGGAGAGCACACTCATCGCTCTTTAAATTGGAGGGTGTATCCTACACTAGAACCATGTAAATTAGGGTTTTCGAATTTAATGGGAGTAAAATATATTTTAATCGTGTACTCCTCACCCGATTAAGGTTGTGTTTAGCTCCGGAGTCCATGCAAAATTCATTTTCGGAAAGAAAAATACCACAAGTCTGGAGAGCACACTCATCGCTCTTTAAATTGGAGGGTGTATCCTACACTAGAACTCATGTAAATTAGGGTTTTCGAATTTAATGGGAGTAAAATATATTTTAATCGTGTACTCCTCACCCGATTAAGGTTGTGTTTAGCTCCGGAGTCCATGCAAAATTCATTTTCAGGAAAGAAAAATACCACAAGTCTGGAGAGCACACTCATCGCTCTTTAAATTGGAGGGTGTATCCTACACTAGAACCATGTAAATTAGGGTTTTCGAATTTAATGGGAGTAAAATATATTTTAATCGTGTACTCCTCACCGATTAAGGTTGTGTTTAGCTCCGGAGTCCATGCAAAATTCATTTTCAGGAAAGAAAAATACCACAAGTCTGGAGAGCACACTCATCGCTCTTTAAATTGGAGGGTGTATCCTACACTAGAACCATGTAAATTAGGGTTTTTCGAATTTAATGGGAGTAAAATATATTTTAATCGTGTACTCCTCACCCGATTAAGGTTGTGTTTAGCTCCGGAGTCCATGCAAAATTCATTTTCAAGGAAAGAAAAATACCACAAGTCTGGAGAGCACACTCATCGCTCTTTAAATTGGAGGGTGTATCCTACACTAGAACTCATGTAAATTAGGGTTTTCGAATTTAATGGGAGTAAAATATATTTTAATCGTGTACTCCTCACCCCGATTAAGGTTGTGTTTAGCTCCGGAGTCCATGCAAAATTCATTTTCAAGGAAAGAAAAATACCACAAGTCTGGAGAGCACACTCATCGCTCTTTAAATTGGAGGGTGTATCCTACACTAGAACCCATGTAAATTAGGGTTTTCGAATTTAATGGGAGTAAAATATATTTTAATCGTGTACTCCTCACTCCGATTAAGGTTGTGTTTAGCTCGGAGTCCATGCAAAATTCATTTTCAAGAAAGAAAAATACCACAAGTCTGGAGAGCACACTCATCGCTCTTTAAATTGGAGGGTGTATCCTACACTAGAACCATGTAAATTAGGGTTTTTCGAATTTAATGGGAGTAAAAATATTTAATCGTGTACTCCTCACCCGATTAAGGTTGTGTTTAGCTCGGAGTCCATGCAAAATTCATTTTCAAGGAAAGAAAAATACCACAAGTCTGGAGAGCACACTCATCGCTCTTTAAATTGGAGGTGTATCCTACAGAACTCATGTAAATTAGGGTTTTCGAATTTAATGGGAGTAAAATATATTTTAATCGTGTACTCCTCACCCGATTAAGGTTGTGTTTAGCTCCGGAGTCCATGCAAAATTCATTTTCAAGGAAAGAAAAATACCACAAGTCTGGAGAGCACACTCATCGCTCTTTAAATTGGAGGGTGTATCCTACACTAGAACCATGTAAATTAGGGTTTTCGAATTTAATGGGAGTAAAATATATTTTAATCGTGTACTCCTCACCCCGATTAAGGTTGTGTTTAGCTCCGGAGTCCATGCAAAATTCATTTTCAAGGAAAGAAAAATACCACAAGTCTGGAGAGCACACTCATCGCTCTTTAAATTGGAGGGTGTATCCTACACTAGAACCATGTAAATTAGGGTTTTCGAATTTAATGGGAGTAAAATATATTTTAATCGTGTACTCCTCACCCGATTAAGGTTTGTTTAGCTCCGGAGTCCATGCAAAATTCATTTTCAAGGAAAGAAAAATACCACAAGTCTGGAGAGCACACTCATCGCTCTTTAAATTGGAGGGTGTATCCTACACTAGAACCATGTAAATTAGGGTTTTCGAATTTAATGGGAGTAAAATATATTTTAATCGTGTACTCCTCACCCGATTAAGGTTGTGTTTAGCTCCGGAGTCCATGCAAAATTCATTTTCAGGAAAGAAAAATACCACAAGTCTGGAGAGCACACTCATCGCTCTTTAAATTGGAGGGTGTATCCTACACTAGAACCATGTAAATTAGGGTTTTCGAATTTAATGGGAGTAAAATATATTTTAATCGTGTACTCCTCACCCCGATTAAGGTTGTGTTTAGCTCCGGAGTCCATGCAAAATTCATTTTCGGAAAGAAAAATACCACAAGTCTGGAGAGCACACTCATCGCTCTTTAAATTGGAGGGTGTATCCTACACTAGAACCATGTAAATTAGGGTTTTCGAATTTAATGGGAGTAAAATATATTTTAATCGTGTACTCCTCACCCCGATTAAGGTTTGTTTAGCTCCGGAGTCCATGCAAAATTCATTTTCAGGAAAGAAAAATACCACAAGTCTGGAGAGCACACTCATCGCTCTTTAAATTGGAGGGTGTATCCTACACTAGAACCATGTAAATTAGGGTTTTCGAATTTAATGGGAGTAAAAATATATTTTAATCGTGTACTCCTCCCCGATTAAGGTTTTGTTTAGCTCCGGAGTCCATGCAAAATTCATTTTCAAGGAAAGAAAAATACCACAAGTCTGGAGAGCACACTCATCGCTCTTTAAATTGGAGGGTGTATCCTACACTAGAACCATGTAAATTAGGGTTTTCGAATTTAATGGGAGTAAAATATATTTTAATCGTGTACTCCTCACTCCGATTAAGGTTGTGTTTAGCTCCGGAGTCCATGCAAAATTCATTTTCAGGAAAGAAAAATACCACAAGTCTGGAGAGCACACTCATCGCTCTTTAAATTGGAGGGTGTATCCTACACTAGAACTCATGTAAATTAGGGTTTTCGAATTTAATGGGAGTAAAATATATTTTAATCGTGTACTCCTCACCCGATTAAGGTTGTGTTTAGCTCCGGAGTCCATGCAAAATTCATTTTCAGGAAAGAAAAATACCACAAGTCTGGAGAGCACACTCATCGCTCTTTAAATTGGAGGGTGTATCCTACACTAGAACCATGTAAATTAGGGTTTTCGAATTTAATGGGAGTAAAATATATTTTAATCGTGTACTCCTCACCCGATTAAGGTTGTGTTTAGCTCCGGAGTCCATGCAAAATTCATTTTCAGGAAAGAAAAATACCACAAGTCTGGAGAGCACACTCATCGCTCTTTAAATTGGAGGGTGTATCCTACACTAGAACCATGTAAATTAGGGTTTTCGAATTTAATGGGAGTAAAATATATTTAATCGTGTACTCCTCACGATTAAGGTTGTGTTTAGCGGAGTCCATGCAAAATTCATTTTCAGGAAAGAAAAATACCACAAGTCTGGAGAGCACACTCATCGCTCTTTAAATTGGAGGGTGTATCCTACACTAGAACCATGTAAATTAGGGTTCGAATTTAATGGGAGTAAAATATATTTTAATCGTGTACTCCTCACCCGATTAAGGTTGTGTTTAGCTCCGGAGTCCATGCAAAATTCATTTTCAAGGAAAGAAAAATACCACAAGTCTGGAGAGCACACTCATCGCTCTTTAAATTGGGGTGTATCCTACACTAGAACCCATGTAAATTAGGGTTTTCGAATTTAATGGGAGTAAAATATATTTTAATCGTGTACTCCTCACCCCGATTAAGGTTGTGTTTAGCCGGAGTCCATGCAAAATTCATTTTCAGGAAAGAAAAATACCACAAGTCTGGAGAGCACACTCATCGCTCTTTAAATTGGAGGGTGTATCCTACACTAGAACTCATGTAAATTAGGGTTTTCGAATTTAATGGGAGTAAAATATATTTTAATCGTGTACTCCTCACCCGATTAAGGTTGTGTTTAGCTCCGGAGTCCATGCAAAATTCATTTTCAGGAAAGAAAAATACCACAAGTCTGGAGAGCACACTCATCGCTCTTTAAATTGGAGGGTGTATCCTACACTAGAACCCATGTAAATTAGGGTTTTCGAATTTAATGGGAGTAAAATATATTTTAATCGTGTACTCCTCACCCCGATTAAGGTTGTGTTTAGCTCCGGAGTCCATGCAAAATTCATTTTCAGGAAAGAAAAATACCACAAGTCTGGAGAGCACACTCATCGCTCTTTAAATTGGAGGGTGTATCCTACACTAGAACCATGTAAATTAGGTTTTTCGAATTTAATGGGAGTAAAATATATTTTAATCGTGTACTCCTCACCCGATTAAGGTTTGTGTTTAGCTCCGGAGTCCATGCAAAATTCATTTCAGGAAAGAAAAATACCACAAGTCTGGAGAGCACACTCATCGCTCTTTAAATTGGAGGGTGTATCCTACACTAGAACTCATGTAAATTAGGGTTTTCGAATTTAATGGGAGTAAAATATATTTTAATCGTGTACTCCTCACCCCGATTAAGGTTGTGTTTAGCTCCGGAGTCCATGCAAAATTCATTTTCAGGAAAGAAAAATACCACAAGTCTGGAGAGCACACTCATCGCTCTTTAAATTGGAGGTGTATCCTACACTAGAACTCATGTAAATTAGGGTTTTCGAATTTAATGGGAGTAAAATATATTTTAATCGTGTACTCCTCACCGATTAAGGTTGTGTTTAGCTCCGGAGTCCATGCAAAATTCATTTTCAAGGAAAGAAAAATACCACAAGTCTGGAGAGCACACTCATCGCTCTTTAAATTGGAGGGTGTATCCTACACTAGAACCCATGTAAATTAGGGTTTTCGAATTTAATGGGAGTAAAATATTTTTAATCGTGTACTCCTCACCCGATTAAGTTTGTTTAGCTCCGGAGTCCATGCAAAATTCATTTTCAAGGAAAGAAAATACCACAAGTCTGGAGAGCACACTCATCGCTCTTTAAATTGGAGGGTGTATCCTACACTAGAACCATGTAAATTAGGTTTTCGAATTTAATGGGAGTAAAATATATTTTAATCGTACTCCTCACCCGATTAAGGTTGTGTTTAGCTCCGGAGTCCATGCAAAATTCATTTTCGAAAGAAAAATACCACAAGTCTGGAGAGCACACTCATCGCTCTTTAAATTGGAGGGTGTATCCTACACTAGAACCATGTAAATTAGGGTTTTCGAATTTAATGGGAGTAAAATATATTTTAATCGTGTACTCCTCACCCGATTAAGGTTGTTTAGCTCCGGAGTCCATGCAAAATTCATTTTCAGGAAAGAAAAATACCACAAGTCTGGAGAGCACACTCATCGCTCTTTAAATTGGAGGTGTATCCTACACTAGAACCATGTAAATTAGGGTTTTTCGAATTTAATGGGAGTAAAATATATTTTAATCGTGTACTCCTCACCCGATTAAGGTTGTGTTTAGCTCCGGAGTCCATGCAAAATTCATTTTCAGGAAAGAAAAATACCACAAGTCTGGAGAGCACACTCATCGCTCTTTAAATTGGAGGGTGTATCCTACACTAGAACCATGTAAATTAGGGTTTTCGAATTTAATGGGAGTAAAATATATTTTAATCGTGTACTCCTCACCGATTAAGGTTGTGTTTAGCTCCGGAGTCCATGCAAAATTCATTTTTGGAAAGAAAAATACCACAAGTCTGGAGAGCACACTCATCGCTCTTTAAATTGGAGGGTGTATCCTACACTAGAACCATGTAAATTAGGGTTTTTCGAATTTAATGGGAGTAAAATATATTTTAATCGTGTACTCCTCACCCCGATTAAGGTTGTGTTTAGCTCCGGAGTCCATGCAAAATTCATTTTCAAGGAAAGAAAAATACCACAAGTCTGGAGAGCACACTCATCGCTCTTTAAATTGGAGGGTGTATCCTACACTAGAACTCATGTAAATTAGGGTTTTTCGAATTTAATGGGAGTAAAATATATTTTAATCGTGTACTCCTCACCCGATTAAGGTTGTGTTTAGCTCCGGAGTCCATGCAAAATTCATTTTCAAGGAAAGAAAAATACCACAAGTCTGGAGAGCACACTCATCGCTCTTTAAATTGGAGGGTGTATCCTACACTAGAACCATGTAAATTAGGGTTTTCGAATTTAATGGGAGTAAAATATTTTAATCGTGTACTCCTCACCGATTAAGGTTGTTTAGCTCCGGAGTCCATGCAAAATTCATTTTCAAGGAAAGAAAAATACCACAAGTCTGGAGAGCACACTCATCGCTCTTTAAATTGGAGGGTGTATCCTACACTAGAACTCATGTAAATTAGGGTTTTTCGAATTTAATGGGAGTAAAATATATTTTAATCGTGTACTCCTCACCCCGATTAAGGTTGTGTTTAGCTCCGGAGTCCATGCAAAATTCATTTTCAAGGAAAGAAAAATACCACAAGTCTGGAGAGCACACTCATCGCTCTTTAAATTGGAGGGTGTATCCTACACTAGAACATGTAAATTAGGGTTTTCGAATTTAATGGGAGTAAAATATATTTTAATCGTGTACTCCTCACCCCGATTAAGGTTGTTTAGCTCCGGAGTCCATGCAAAATTCATTTTCAAGGAAAGAAAAATACCACAAGTCTGGAGAGCACACTCATCGCTCTTTAAATTGGGGTGTATCCTACACTAGAACCCATGTAAATTAGGGTTTTCGAATTTAATGGGAGTAAAATATATTTTAATCGTGTACTCCTCACCGATTAAGGTTGTGTTTAGCTCGGAGTCCATGCAAAATTCATTTCGGAAAGAAAAATACCACAAGTCTGGAGAGCACACTCATCGCTCTTTAAATTGGAGGGTGTATCCTACACTAGAACCATGTAAATTAGGGTTTTCGAATTTAATGGGAGTAAAATATATTTTAATCGTGTACTCCTCACCCCGATTAAGGTTGTGTTTAGCTCCGGAGTCCATGCAAAATTCATTTTCAAGGAAAGAAAAATACCACAAGTCTGGAGAGCACACTCATCGCTCTTTAAATTGGAGGGTGTATCCTACACTAGAACTCATGTAAATTAGGGTTTTCGAATTTAATGGGAGTAAAATATATTTTAATCGTGTACTCCTCACCCCGATTAAGGTTGTGTTTAGCTCGGAGTCCATGCAAAATTCATTTTCAGGAAAGAAAAATACCACAAGTCTGGAGAGCACACTCATCGCTCTTTAAATTGGAGGGTGTATCCTACACTAGAACCCATGTAAATTAGGGTTTTCGAATTTAATGGGAGTAAAATATATTTTAATCGTGTACTCCTCACTCCGATTAAGGTTGTGTTAGCTCCGGAGTCCATGCAAAATTCATTTTCGGAAAGAAAAATACCACAAGTCTGGAGAGCACACTCATCGCTCTTTAAATTGGAGGGTGTATCCTACACTAGAACTCATGTAAATTAGGGTTTTCGAATTTAATGGGAGTAAAATATATTTTAATCGTGTACTCCTCACCCGATTAAGGTTGTGTTTAGCTCCGGAGTCCATGCAAAATTCATTTTCAAGAAAAATACCACAAGTCTGGAGAGCACACTCATCGCTCTTTAAATTGGAGGGTGTATCCTACACTAGAACATGTAAATTAGGTTTTCGAATTTAATGGGAGTAAAATATATTTTAATCGTGTACTCCTCACCCCGATTAAGGTTGTGTTTAGCTCCGGAGTCCATGCAAAATTCATTTTCAGGAAAGAAAAAATACCACAAGTCTGGAGAGCACACTCATCGCTCTTTAAATTGGGGTGTATCCTACACTAGAACCATGTAAATTAGGGTTTTCGAATTTAATGGAGTAAAATATATTTTAATGTACTCCTCACCCCGATTAAGGTTGTGTTTAGCTCGGAGTCCATGCAAAATTCATTTTCAAGGAAAGAAAAATACCACAAGTCTGAGAGCACACTCATCGCTCTTTAAATTGGAGGGTGTATCCTACACTAGAACCCATGTAAATTAGGTTTTCGAATTTAATGGAGTAAAATATATTTTAATCGTGTACTCCTCACCCGATTAAGGTTGTGTTTAGCTCCGGAGTCCATGCAAAATTCATTTTCAGGAAAGAAAATACCACAAGTCTGGAGAGCACACTCATCGCTCTTTAAATTGGAGGGTGTATCCTACACTAGAACCATGTAAATTAGGGTTTTCGAATTTAATGGGAGTAAAATATATTTTAATCGTGTACTCCTCACCCCGATTAAGGTTGTGTTTAGCTCCGGAGTCCATGCAAAATTCATTTTCAGGAAAGAAAAATACCACAAGTCTGGAGAGCACACTCATCGCTCTTTAAATTGGGGTGTATCCTACACTAGAACCCATGTAAATTAGGTTTTTCGAATTTAATGGGAGTAAAATATATTTTAATCGTGTACTCCTCACCCGATTAAGGTTGTGTTTAGCTCGGAGTCCATGCAAAATTCATTTTCAGGAAAGAAAAATACCACAAGTCTGGAGAGCACACTCATCGCTCTTTAAATTGGAGGGTGTATCCTACACTAGAACCATGTAAATTAGGGTTTTCGAATTTAATGGGAGTAAAATATATTTTAATCGTGTACTCCTCACCCGATTAAGGTTGTGTTTAGCTCCGGAGTCCATGCAAAATTCATTTTCAGGAAAGAAAAATACCACAAGTCTGGAGAGCACACTCATCGCTCTTTAAATTGGAGGGTGTATCCTACACTAGAACTCATGTAAATTAGGGTTTTCGAATTTAATGGGAGTAAAATATATTTTAATCGTGTACTCCTCACCGATTAAGGTTGTGTTTAGCTCCGGAGTCCATGCAAAATTCATTTTCAAGGAAAGAAAAATACCACAAGTCTGGAGAGCACACTCATCGCTCTTTAAATTGGAGGGTGTATCCTACACTAGAACCATGTAAATTAGGGTTTTCGAATTTAATGGGAGTAAAATATATTTTAATCGTGTACTCCTCACCCGATTAAGGTGTGTTTAGCTCGGAGTCCATGCAAAATTCATTTTCAAGGAAAGAAAAATACCACAAGTCTGGAGAGCACACTCATCGCTCTTTAAATTGGAGGGTGTATCCTACACTAGAACCATGTAAATTAGGGTTCGAATTTAATGGGAGTAAAATATATTTTAATCGTGTACTCCTCACCCGATTAAGGTTGTTTAGCTCCGGAGTCCATGCAAAATTCATTTTCAGGAAAGAAAAATACCACAAGTCTGGAGAGCACATCATCGCTCTTTAAATTGGAGGGTGTATACACTAGAACCATGTAAATTAGGGTTTTCGAATTTAATGGGAGTAAAATATATTTTAATCGTGTACTCCTCACCCGATTAAGGTTGTGTTTAGCTCCGGAGTCCATGCAAAATTCATTTTGAAAGAAAAATACCACAAGTCTGGAGAGCACACTCATCGCTCTTTAAATTGGAGGGTGTATCCTACACTAGAACCCATGTAAATTAGGGTTTTCGAATTTAATGGGAGTAAAATATATTTTAATCGTGTACTCCTCACCCCGATTAAGGTTGTGTTTAGCTCCGGAGTCCATGCAAAATTCATTTTCGAGGAAAGAAAATACCACAAGTCTGGAGAGCACACTCATCGCTCTTTAAATTGGAGGGTGTATCCTACACTAGAACCCATGTAAATTAGGGTTTTCGAATTTAATGGGAGTAAAATATATTTTAATCGTGTACTCCTCACCCGATTAAGGTTGTGTTTAGCTCCGGAGTCCATGCAAAATTCATTTTCGAGGAAAGAAAATACCACAAGTCTGGAGAGCACACTCATCGCTCTTTAAATTGGGGGTGTATCCTACACTAGAACCCATGTAAATTAGGTTTTTGAATTTAATGGGAGTAAAATATATTTTAATCGTGTACTCCTCACCCGATTAAGGTTGTGTTTAGCTCCGGAGTCCATGCAAAATTCATTTTCAGGAAAGAAAAATACCACAAGTCTGGAGAGCACACTCATCGCTCTTTAAATTGGAGGGTGTATCCTACACTAGAACTCATGTAAATTAGGGTTTTCGAATTTAATGGGAGTAAAATATATTTTAATCGTGTACTCCTCACCCCGATTAAGGTTGTGTTTAGCTCCGGAGTCCATGCAAAATTCATTTTCAGGAAAGAAAAATACCACAAGTCTGGAGAGCACACTCATCGCTCTTTAAATTGGAGGTGTATCCTACACTAGAACTCATGTAAATTAGGGTTTTCGAATTTAATGGGAGTAAAATATATTTTAATCGTGTACTCCTCACCCGATTAAGGTTGTGTTTAGCTCGGAGTCCATGCAAAATTCATTTTCAAGGAAAGAAAAATACCACAAGTCTGGAGAGCACACTCATCGCTCTTTAAATTGGAGGGTGTATCCTACACTAGAACCCATGTAAATTAGGGTTTTCGAATTTAATGGGAGTAAAATATATTTTAATCGTGTACTCCTCACCCGATTAAGGTTGTGTTTAGCTCCGGAGTCCATGCAAAATTCATTTTCGAGGAAAGAAAAAGACCACAAGTCTGGAGAGCACACTCATCGCTCTTTAAATTGGAGGGTGTATGCTACACTAGAACTCATGTAAATTAGGGTTTTTCGAATTTAATGGAGTAAAATATATTTTAATCGTGTACTCCTCTCCCCGATTAAGGTTGTTTAGCTCCGGAGTCCATGCAAAATTCATTTTCAGGAAAGAAATACCACAAGTCTGGAGAGCACACTCATCGCTCTTTAAATTGGAGGGTGTATCCTACACTAGAACCATGTAAATTAGGGTTTTCGAATTTAATGGGAGTAAAATATATTTTAATCGTGTACTCCTCACCCCGATTAAGGTTGTGTTTAGCTCCGGAGTCCATGCAAAATTCATTTTCAGGAAAGAAAAAATACCACAAGTGAGAGCACACTCATCGCTCTTTAAATTGGAGGGTGTATCCTACTAGAACCCATGTAAATTAGGGTTTTCGAATTTAATGGAGTAAAATATATTTTAATGTACTCCTCACTCCGATTAAGGTTGTGTTTAGCTCCGGAGTCCATGCAAAATTCATTTTCAAGGAAAGAAAAATACCACAAGTCTGGAGAGCACACTCATCGCTCTTTAAATTGGAGGGTGTATCCTACACTAGAACCATGTAAATTAGGGTTTTCGAATTTAATGGGAGTAAAATATATTTTAATCGTGTACTCCTCACCCCGATTAAGGTTGTGTTTAGCTCCGGAGTCCATGCAAAATTCATTTTCAAAAAAAAAACCACAAGTCTGGAGAGCACACTCATCGCTCTTTAAATTGGAGGGTGTATCCTACACTAGAACCATGTAAATTAGGGTTTTCGAATTTAATGGGAGTAAAATATATTTTAATCGTGTACTCCTCACCGATTAAGGTTGTGTTTAGCTCGGAGTCCATGCAAAATTCATTTTCAGGAAAGAAAAATACCACAAGTCTGGAGAGCACACTCATCGCTCTTTAAATTGGAGGGTGTATCCTACACTAGAACCATGTAAATTAGGGTTTTCGAATTTAATGGGAGTAAAATATATTTTAATCGTGTACTCCTCACCCGATTAAGGTTGTGTTTAGCTCCGGAGTCCATGCAAAATTCATTTTCAGGAAAGAAAAATACCACAAGTCTGGAGAGCACACTCATCGCTCTTTAAATTGGAGGGTGTATCCTACACTAGAACCATGTAAATTAGGGTTTTCGAATTTAATGGGAGTAAAATATATTTTAATCGTGTACTCCTCACCCCGATTAAGGTTGTGTTTAGCTCCGGAGTCCATGCAAAATTCATTTTCAGGAAAGAAAAATACCACAAGTCTGGAGAGCACACTCATCGCTCTTTAAATTGGAGGGTGTATCCTACACTAGAACTCATGTAAATTAGGGTTTTCGAATTTAATGGGAGTAAAATATATTTTAATCGTGTACTCCTCACCGATTAAGGTTGTGTTTAGCTCCGGAGTCCATGCAAAATTCATTTTCAGGAAAGAAAAATACCACAAGTCTGGAGAGCACACTCATCGCTCTTTAAATTGGAGGGTGTATCCTACACTAGAACCATGTAAATTAGGGTTTTCGAATTTAATGGGAGTAAAATATATTTTAATCGTGTACTCCTCACCCCGATTAAGGTTGTGTTTAGCTCCGGAGTCCATGCAAAATTCATTTTCAGGAAAGAAAAATACCACAAGTCTGGAGAGCACACTCATCGCTCTTTAAATTGGAGGGTGTATCCTACACTAGAACCATGTAAATTAGGGTTTTCGAATTTAATGGGAGTAAAATATATTTTAATCGTGTACTCCTCACTCGATTAAGGTTGTGTTTAGCTCCGGAGTCCATGCAAAATTCATTTTCAGGAAAGAAAAATACCACAAGTCTGGAGAGCACACTCATCGCTCTTTAAATTGGAGGGTGTATCCTACACTAGAACCCATGTAAATTAGGGTTTTCGAATTTAATGGGAGTAAAATATATTTTAATCGTGTACTCCTCACCCGATTAAGGTTGTGTTTAGCTCCGGAGTCCATGCAAAATTCATTTTCAGGAAAGAAAAATACCACAAGTCTGGAGAGCACACTCATCGCTCTTTAAATTGGAGGGTGTATCCTACACTAGAACATGTAAATTAGGGTTTTCGAATTTAATGGGAGTAAAATATATTTTAATCGTGTACTCCTCACCCCGATTAAGGTTGTGTTTAGCTCCGGAGTCCATGCAAAATTCATTTTCAAGGAAAGAAAAATACCACAAGTCTGGAGAGCACACTCATCGCTCTTTAAATTGGAGGGTGTATCCTACACTAGAACTCATGTAAATTAGGGTTTTCGAATTTAATGGGAGTAAAATATATTTTAATCGTGTACTCCTCACCCCGATTAAGGTTGTGTTTAGCTCCGGAGTCCATGCAAAATTCATTTTCAGGAAAGAAAAATACCACAAGTCTGGAGAGCACACTCATCGCTCTTTAAATTGGAGGGTGTATCCTACACTAGAACCCATGTAAATTAGGGTTTTCGAATTTAATGGGAGTAAAATATATTTTAATCGTGTACTCCTCACCCCGATTAAGGTTGTGTTTAGCTCCGGAGTCCATGCAAAATTCATTTTCAGGAAAGAAAAATACCACAAGTCTGGAGAGCACTCATCGCTCTTTAAATTGGAGGGTGTATCCTACACTAGAACCATGTAAATTAGGGTTTTCGAATTTAATGGGAGTAAAATATATTTTAATCGTGTACTCCTCACCCGATTAAGGTTGTGTTTAGCTCCGGAGTCCATGCAAAATTCATTTTCAGGAAAGAAAAATACCACAAGTCTGGAGAGCACACTCATCGCTCTTTAAATTGGAGGGTGTATCCTACACTAGAACCATGTAAATTAGGGTTTTCGAATTTAATGGGAGTAAAATATATTTTAATCGTGTACTCCTCACCCGATTAAGGTTGTGTTTAGCTCGGAGTCCATGCAAAATTCATTTTCAGGAAAGAAAAATACCACAAGTCTGGAGAGCACACTCATCGCTCTTTAAATTGGAGGGTGTATCCTACACTAGAACCCATGTAAATTAGGGTTTTCGAATTTAATGGGAGTAAAATATATTTTAATCGTGTACTCCTCACCCGATTAAGGTTGTGTTTAGCTCCGGAGTCCATGCAAAATTCATTTTCAGGAAAGAAAAAACCACAAGTCTGGAGAGCACACTCATCGCTCTTTAAATTGGAGGGTGTATCCTACACTAGAACCCATGTAAATTAGGGTTTTCGAATTTAATGGGAGTAAAATATATTTTAATCGTGTACTCCTCACCCCGATTAAGGTTGTGTTTAGCTCCGGAGTCCATGCAAAATTCATTTTCAGGAAAGAAAAACCACAAGTCTGGAGAGCACACTCATCGCTCTTTAAATTGGAGGGTGTATCCTACACTAGAACCATGTAAATTAGGGTTTTCGAATTTAATGGGAGTAAAATATATTTTAATCGTGTACTCCTCACCCGATTAAGGTTGTGTTTAGCTCCGGAGTCCATGCAAAATTCATTTTCAAGGAAAGAAATACCACAAGTCTGGAGAGCACACTCATCGCTCTTTAAATTGGAGGGTGTATCCTACACTAGAACCATGTAAATTAGGGTTTTCGAATTTAATGGGAGTAAAATATATTTTAATCGTGTACTCCTCACCCGATTAAGGTTGTGTTTAGCTCCGGAGTCCATGCAAAATTCATTTTCAGGAAAGAAAAATACCACAAGTCTGGAGAGCACACTCATCGCTCTTTAAATTGGAGGGTGTATCCTACACTAGAACCCATGTAAATTAGGGTTTTCGAATTTAATGGGAGTAAAATATATTTTAATCGTGTACTCCTCACCCGATTAAGGTTGTTTTAGCTCCGGAGTCCATGCAAAATTCATTTTCAGGAAAGAAAAATACCACAAGTCTGGAGAGCACACTCATCGCTCTTTAAATTGGAGGGTGTATCCTACACTAGAACCATGTAAATTAGGGTTTTCGAATTTAATGGGAGTAAAATATATTTTAATCGTGTACTCCTCACCCGATTAAGGTTGTGTTTAGCTCGGAGTCCATGCAAAATTCATTTTCAGGAAAGAAAAATACCACAAGTCTGGAGAGCACACTCATCGCTCTTTAAATTGGAGGGTGTATCCTACACTAGAACCCATGTAAATTAGGGTTTTCGAATTTAATGGGAGTAAAATATATTTTAATCGTGTACTCCTCACCCGATTAAGGTTGTGTTTAGCTCCGGAGTCCATGCAAAATTCATTTTCAGGAAAGAAAAATACCACAAGTCTGGAGAGCACACTCATCGCTCTTTAAATTGGAGGGTGTATCCTACACTAGAACTCATGTAAATTAGGGTTTTCAAATTTAATGGGAGTAAAATATATTTTAATCGTGTACTCCTCACCCCGATTAAGGTTGTGTTTAGCTCCGGAGTCCATGCAAAATTCATTTTCAGGAAAGAAAAATACCACAAGTCTGGAGAGCACACTCATCGCTCTTTAAATTGGAGGGTGTATCCTACACTAGAACCATGTAAATTAGGGTTTTCGAATTTAATGGGAGTAAAATATATTTTAATCGTGTACTCCTCACCGATTAAGGTTGTGTTTAGCTCCGGAGTCCATGCAAAATTCATTTTCAGGAAAGAAAAATACCACAAGTCTGGAGAGCACACTCATCGCTCTTTAAATTGGAGGGTGTATCCTACACTAGAACCCATGTAAATTAGGGTTTTCGAATTTAATGGGAGTAAAATATATTTTAATCGTGTACTCCTCACCCGATTAAGGTTGTGTTTAGCTCGGAGTCCATGCAAAATTCATTTTCAGGAAAGAAAAATACCACAAGTCTGGAGAGCACACTCATCGCTCTTTAAATTGGAGGGTGTATCCTACACTAGAACCCATGTAAATTAGGGTTTTCGAATTTAATGGGAGTAAAATATATTTTAATCGTGTACTCCTCACCCGATTAAGGTTGTGTTTAGCTCCGGAGTCCATGCAAAATTCATTTTCAAGGAAAGAAAAATACCACAAGTCTGGAGAGCACACTCATCGCTCTTTAAATTGGAGGGTGTATCCTACACTAGAACCCATGTAAATTAGGGTTTTCGAATTTAATGGGAGTAAAATATATTTTAATCGTGTACTCCTCACCCGATTAAGGTTGTGTTTAGCTCCGGAGTCCATGCAAAATTCATTTTCAGGAAAGAAAAATACCACAAGTCTGGAGAGCACACTCATCGCTCTTTAAATTGGAGGGTGTATCCTACACTAGAACCCATGTAAATTAGGGTTTTCGAATTTAATGGGAGTAAAATATATTTTAATCGTGTACTCCTCACCCGATTAAGGTTGTGTTTAGCTCCGGAGTCCATGCAAAATTCATTTTCAAGGAAAGAAAAATACCACAAGTCTGGAGAGCACACTCATCGCTCTTTAAATTGGAGGGTGTATCCTACACTAGAACCATGTAAATTAGGGTTTTCAATTTAATGGGAGTAAAATATATTTTAATCGTGTACTCCTCACCCCGATTAAGGTTGTGTTTAGCTCCGGAGTCCATGCAAAATTCATTTTCAGGAAAGAAAAAACCACAAGTCTGGAGAGCACACTCATCGCTCTTTAAATTGGAGGGTGTATCCTACACTAGAACCATGTAAATTAGGGTTTTCGAATTTAATGGGAGTAAAATATATTTTAATCGTGTACTCCTCACCCGATTAAGGTTGTGTTTAGCTCCGGAGTCCATGCAAAATTCATTTTCAGGAAAGAAAAATACCACAAGTCTGGAGAGCACACTCATCGCTCTTTAAATTGGAGGGTGTATCCTACACTAGAACCCATGTAAATTAGGGTTTTCGAAATTTAATGGGAGTAAAATATTTTTAATCGTGTACTCCTCACCCGATTAAGGTTGTGTTTAGCTCCGGAGTCCATGCAAAATTCATTTTCAAGGAAAGAAAAATACCACAAGTCTGGAGAGCACACTCATCGCTCTTTAAATTGGAGGGTGTATCCTACACTAGAACCCATGTAAATTAGGGTTTTCGAATTTAATGGGAGTAAAATATATTTTAATCGTGTACTCCTCACCCGATTAAGGTTGTGTTTAGCTCCGGAGTCCATGCAAAATTCATTTTCAGGAAAGAAAAATACCACAAGTCTGGAGAGCACACTCATCGCTCTTTAAATTGGAGGGTGTATCCTACACTAGAACCATGTAAATTAGGGTTTTCGAATTTAATGGGAGTAAAATATATTTTAATCGTGTACTCCTCACCCGATTAAGGTTGTGTTTAGCTCCGGAGTCCATGCAAAATTCATTTTCAAGGAAAGAAAAATACCACAAGTCTGGAGAGCACACTCATCGCTCTTTAAATTGGAGGGTGTATCCTACACTAGAACCATGTAAATTAGGGTTTTCGAATTTAATGGGAGTAAAATATATTTTAATCGTGTACTCCTCACCCGATTAAGGTTGTGTTTAGCTCCGGAGTCCATGCAAAATTCATTTTCAGGAAAGAAAAATACCACAAGTCTGGAGAGCACACTCATCGCTCTTTAAATTGGAGGGTGTATCCTACACTAGAACCATGTAAATTAGGGTTTTCGAATTTAATGGGAGTAAAATATATTTTAATCGTGTACTCCTCACCCGATTAAGGTTGTGTTTAGCTCCGGAGTCCATGCAAAATTCATTTTCAGGAAAGAAAAATACCACAAGTCTGGAGAGCACACTCATCGCTCTTTAAATTGGAGGGTGTATCCTACACTAGAACCATGTAAATTAGGGTTTTCGAATTTAATGGGAGTAAAATATATTTTAATCGTGTACTCCTCACCCGATTAAGGTTGTGTTTAGCTCCGGAGTCCATGCAAAATTCATTTTCAAGGAAAGAAAAATACCACAAGTCTGGAGAGCACACTCATCGCTCTTTAAATTGGAGGGTGTATCCTACACTAGAACCATGTAAATTAGGGTTTTCGAATTTAATGGGAGTAAAATATATTTTAATCGTGTACTCCTCACCCGATTAAGGTTGTGTTTAGCTCCGGAGTCCATGCAAAATTCATTTTCAAGGAAAGAAAAATACCACAAGTCTGGAGAGCACACTCATCGCTCTTTAAATTGGAGGGTGTATCCTACACTAGAACCCATGTAAATTAGGGTTTTCGAATTTAATGGGAGTAAAATATATTTTAATCGTGTACTCCTCACCCGATTAAGGTTGTGTTTAGCTCCGGAGTCCATGCAAAATTCATTTTCAGGAAAGAAAAATACCACAAGTCTGGAGAGCACACTCATCGCTCTTTAAATTGGAGGGTGTATCCTACACTAGAACCATGTAAATTAGGGTTTTCGAATTTAATGGGAGTAAAATATATTTTAATCGTGTACTCCTCACCCGATTAAGGTTGTGTTTAGCTCCGGAGTCCATGCAAAATTCATTTTCAGGAAAGAAAAATACCACAAGTCTGGAGAGCACACTCATCGCTCTTTAAATTGGAGGGTGTATCCTACACTAGAACCATGTAAATTAGGGTTTTCGAATTTAATGGGAGTAAAATATATTTTAATCGTGTACTCCTCACCCGATTAAGGTTGTGTTTAGCTCCGGAGTCCATGCAAAATTCATTTTCAAGGAAAGAAAAATACCACAAGTCTGGAGAGCACACTCATCGCTCTTTAAATTGGAGGGTGTATCCTACACTAGAACCATGTAAATTAGGGTTTTCGAATTTAATGGGAGTAAAATATATTTTAATCGTGTACTCCTCACCCGATTAAGGTTGTGTTTAGCTCCGGAGTCCATGCAAAATTCATTTTCAAGGAAAGAAAAATACCACAAGTCTGGAGAGCACACTCATCGCTCTTTAAATTGGAGGGTGTATCCTACACTAGAACCATGTAAATTAGGGTTTTCGAATTTAATGGGAGTAAAATATATTTTAATCGTGTACTCCTCACCCGATTAAGGTTGTGTTTAGCTCCGGAGTCCATGCAAAATTCATTTTCAGGAAAGAAAAATACCACAAGTCTGGAGAGCACACTCATCGCTCTTTAAATTGGAGGGTGTATCCTACACTAGAACCATGTAAATTAGGGTTTTCGAATTTAATGGGAGTAAAATATATTTTAATCGTGTACTCCTCACCCCGATTAAGGTTGTGTTTAGCTCCGGAGTCCATGCAAAATTCATTTTCAAGGAAAGAAAAATACCACAAGTCTGGAGAGCACACTCATCGCTCTTTAAATTGGAGGGTGTATCCTACACTAGAACCATGTAAATTAGGGTTTTCGAATTTAATGGGAGTAAAATATATTTTAATCGTGTACTCCTCACCCCGATTAAGGTTGTGTTTAGCTCCGGAGTCCATGCAAAATTCATTTTCAGGAAAGAAAAATACCACAAGTCTGGAGAGCACACTCATCGCTCTTTAAATTGGAGGGTGTATCCTACACTAGAACCATGTAAATTAGGGTTTTCGAATTTAATGGGAGTAAAATATATTTTAATCGTGTACTCCTCACCCGATTAAGGTTGTGTTTAGCTCCGGAGTCCATGCAAAATTCATTTTCAGGAAAGAAAAATACCACAAGTCTGGAGAGCACACTCATCGCTCTTTAAATTGGAGGGTGTATCCTACACTAGAACCATGTAAATTAGGGTTTTCGAATTTAATGGGAGTAAAATATATTTTAATCGTGTACTCCTCACCCGATTAAGGTTGTGTTTAGCTCCGGAGTCCATGCAAAATTCATTTTCAGGAAAGAAAAACCACAAGTCTGGAGAGCACACTCATCGCTCTTTAAATTGGAGGGTGTATCCTACACTAGAACCCATGTAAATTAGGGTTTTCGAATTTAATGGGAGTAAAATATATTTTAATCGTGTACTCCTCACCCCGATTAAGGTTGTGTTTAGCTCCGGAGTCCATGCAAAATTCATTTTCAAGGAAAGAAAAATACCACAAGTCTGGAGAGCACACTCATCGCTCTTTAAATTGGAGGGTGTATCCTACACTAGAACTCATGTAAATTAGGGTTTTCGAATTTAATGGGAGTAAAATATATTTTAATCGTGTACTCCTCACCCGATTAAGGTTGTGTTTAGCTCCGGAGTCCATGCAAAATTCATTTTCAGGAAAGAAAAATACCACAAGTCTGGAGAGCACACTCATCGCTCTTTAAATTGGAGGGTGTATCCTACACTAGAACCCATGTAAATTAGGGTTTTCGAATTTAATGGGAGTAAAATATATTTTAATCGTGTACTCCTCACCCGATTAAGGTTGTGTTTAGCTCCGGAGTCCATGCAAAATTCATTTTCAGGAAAGAAAAACCACAAGTCTGGAGAGCACACTCATCGCTCTTTAAATTGGAGGGTGTATCCTACACTAGAACCATGTAAATTAGGGTTTTCGAATTTAATGGGAGTAAAATATATTTTAATCGTGTACTCCTCACCCGATTAAGGTTGTGTTTAGCTCCGGAGTCCATGCAAAATTCATTTTCAGGAAAGAAAAATACCACAAGTCTGGAGAGCACACTCATCGCTCTTTAAATTGGAGGGTGTATCCTACACTAGAACCATGTAAATTAGGGTTTTCGAATTTAATGGGAGTAAAATATATTTTAATCGTGTACTCCTCACCGATTAAGGTTGTGTTTAGCTCCGGAGTCCATGCAAAATTCATTTTCAAGGAAAGAAAAATACCACAAGTCTGGAGAGCACACTCATCGCTCTTTAAATTGGAGGGTGTATCCTACACTAGAACCATGTAAATTAGGGTTTTCAATTTAATGGGAGTAAAATATATTTTAATCGTGTACTCCTCACCCGATTAAGGTTGTGTTTAGCTCGGAGTCCATGCAAAATTCATTTTCAGGAAAGAAAAATACCACAAGTCTGGAGAGCACACTCATCGCTCTTTAAATTGGAGGGTGTATCCTACACTAGAACCCATGTAAATTAGGGTTTTCGAATTTAATGGGAGTAAAATATATTTTAATCGTGTACTCCTCACCCGATTAAGGTTGTGTTTAGCTCCGGAGTCCATGCAAAATTCATTTTCAGGAAAGAAAAATACCACAAGTCTGGAGAGCACACTCATCGCTCTTTAAATTGGAGGGTGTATCCTACACTAGAACCCATGTAAATTAGGGTTTTCGAATTTAATGGGAGTAAAATATATTTTAATCGTGTACTCCTCACCCGATTAAGGTTGTGTTTAGCTCCGGAGTCCATGCAAAATTCATTTTCAAGGAAAGAAAAATACCACAAGTCTGGAGAGCACACTCATCGCTCTTTAAATTGGAGGGTGTATCCTACACTAGAACCATGTAAATTAGGGTTTTCGAATTTAATGGGAGTAAAATATATTTTAATCGTGTACTCCTCACCCGATTAAGGTTGTGTTTAGCTCCGGAGTCCATGCAAAATTCATTTTCAAGGAAAGAAAAATACCACAAGTCTGGAGAGCACACTCATCGCTCTTTAAATTGGAGGGTGTATCCTACACTAGAACCATGTAAATTAGGGTTTTCGAATTTAATGGGAGTAAAATATATTTTAATCGTGTACTCCTCACCCGATTAAGGTTGTGTTTAGCTCCGGAGTCCATGCAAAATTCATTTTCAGGAAAGAAAAATACCACAAGTCTGGAGAGCACACTCATCGCTCTTTAAATTGGAGGGTGTATCCTACACTAGAACCATGTAAATTAGGGTTTTCGAATTTAATGGGAGTAAAATATATTTTAATCGTGTACTCCTCACCCCGATTAAGGTTGTGTTTAGCTCCGGAGTCCATGCAAAATTCATTTTCAAGGAAAGAAAAATACCACAAGTCTGGAGAGCACACTCATCGCTCTTTAAATTGGAGGGTGTATCCTACACTAGAACCCATGTAAATTAGGGTTTTCGAATTTAATGGGAGTAAAATATATTTTAATCGTGTACTCCTCACCCGATTAAGGTTGTGTTTAGCTCCGGAGTCCATGCAAAATTCATTTTCAAGGAAAGAAAAATACCACAAGTCTGGAGAGCACACTCATCGCTCTTTAAATTGGAGGGTGTATCCTACACTAGAACCATGTAAATTAGGGTTTTCGAATTTAATGGGAGTAAAATATATTTTAATCGTGTACTCCTCACCCGATTAAGGTTGTGTTTAGCTCCGGAGTCCATGCAAAATTCATTTTCAGGAAAGAAAAATACCACAAGTCTGGAGAGCACACTCATCGCTCTTTAAATTGGAGGGTGTATCCTACACTAGAACCATGTAAATTAGGGTTTTCGAATTTAATGGGAGTAAAATATATTTTAATCGTGTACTCCTCACCCGATTAAGGTTGTGTTTAGCTCCGGAGTCCATGCAAAATTCATTTTCAGGAAAGAAAAATACCACAAGTCTGGAGAGCACACTCATCGCTCTTTAAATTGGAGGGTGTATCCTACACTAGAACATGTAAATTAGGGTTTTCGAATTTAATGGGAGTAAAATATATTTTAATCGTGTACTCCTCACCCGATTAAGGTTGTGTTTAGCTCCGGAGTCCATGCAAAATTCATTTTCAGGAAAGAAAAATACCACAAGTCTGGAGAGCACACTCATCGCTCTTTAAATTGGAGGGTGTATCCTACACTAGAACCATGTAAATTAGGGTTTTCGAATTTAATGGGAGTAAAATATATTTTAATCGTGTACTCCTCACCCGATTAAGGTTGTGTTTAGCTCCGGAGTCCATGCAAAATTCATTTTCAAGGAAAGAAAAATACCACAAGTCTGGAGAGCACACTCATCGCTCTTTAAATTGGAGGGTGTATCCTACACTAGAACCATGTAAATTAGGGTTTTCGAATTTAATGGGAGTAAAATATATTTTAATCGTGTACTCCTCACCCCGATTAAGGTTGTGTTTAGCTCCGGAGTCCATGCAAAATTCATTTTCAGGAAAGAAAAATACCACAAGTCTGGAGAGCACACTCATCGCTCTTTAAATTGGAGGGTGTATCCTACACTAGAACCATGTAAATTAGGGTTTTCGAATTTAATGGGAGTAAAATATATTTTAATCGTGTACTCCTCACCCGATTAAGGTTGTGTTTAGCTCCGGAGTCCATGCAAAATTCATTTTCAAGGAAAGAAAAATACCACAAGTCTGGAGAGCACACTCATCGCTCTTTAAATTGGAGGGTGTATCCTACACTAGAACCCATGTAAATTAGGGTTTTCGAATTTAATGGGAGTAAAATATATTTTAATCGTGTACTCCTCACCCGATTAAGGTTGTGTTTAGCTCCGGAGTCCATGCAAAATTCATTTTCAGGAAAGAAAAATACCACAAGTCTGGAGAGCACACTCATCGCTCTTTAAATTGGAGGGTGTATCCTACACTAGAACCATGTAAATTAGGGTTTTCGAATTTAATGGGAGTAAAATATATTTTAATCGTGTACTCCTCACCCCGATTAAGGTTGTGTTTAGCTCCGGAGTCCATGCAAAATTCATTTTCAAGGAAAGAAAAATACCACAAGTCTGGAGAGCACACTCATCGCTCTTTAAATTGGAGGGTGTATCCTACACTAGAACCATGTAAATTAGGGTTTTCGAATTTAATGGGAGTAAAATATATTTTAATCGTGTACTCCTCACCCGATTAAGGTTGTGTTTAGCTCCGGAGTCCATGCAAAATTCATTTTCAAGGAAAGAAAAATACCACAAGTCTGGAGAGCACACTCATCGCTCTTTAAATTGGAGGGTGTATCCTACACTAGAACCATGTAAATTAGGGTTTTCGAATTTAATGGGAGTAAAATATATTTTAATCGTGTACTCCTCACTCCGATTAAGGTTGTGTTTAGCTCGGAGTCCATGCAAAATTCATTTTCAGGAAAGAAAAATACCACAAGTCTGGAGAGCACACTCATCGCTCTTTAAATTGGAGGGTGTATCCTACACTAGAACCATGTAAATTAGGGTTTTCGAATTTAATGGGAGTAAAATATATTTTAATCGTGTACTCCTCACCCGATTAAGGTTGTGTTTAGCTCCGGAGTCCATGCAAAATTCATTTTCAAGGAAAGAAAAATACCACAAGTCTGGAGAGCACACTCATCGCTCTTTAAATTGGAGGGTGTATCCTACACTAGAACCCATGTAAATTAGGGTTTTCGAATTTAATGGGAGTAAAATATATTTTAATCGTGTACTCCTCACGATTAAGGTTGTGTTTAGCTCCGGAGTCCATGCAAAATTCATTTTCAGGAAAGAAAAACCACAAGTCTGGAGAGCACACTCATCGCTCTTTAAATTGGAGGGTGTATCCTACACTAGAACCATGTAAATTAGGGTTTTCGAATTTAATGGGAGTAAAATATATTTTAATCGTGTACTCCTCACCCGATTAAGGTTGTGTTTAGCTCCGGAGTCCATGCAAAATTCATTTTCAGGAAAGAAAAATACCACAAGTCTGGAGAGCACACTCATCGCTCTTTAAATTGGAGGGTGTATCCTACACTAGAACCCATGTAAATTAGGGTTTTCGAATTTAATGGGAGTAAAATATATTTTAATCGTGTACTCCTCACCCGATTAAGGTTGTGTTTAGCTCCGGAGTCCATGCAAAATTCATTTTCAGGAAAGAAAAATACCACAAGTCTGGAGAGCACACTCATCGCTCTTTAAATTGGAGGGTGTATCCTACACTAGAACCATGTAAATTAGGGTTTTCGAATTTAATGGGAGTAAAATATATTTTAATCGTGTACTCCTCACCGATTAAGGTTGTGTTTAGCTCCGGAGTCCATGCAAAATTCATTTTCAAGGAAAGAAAAATACCACAAGTCTGGAGAGCACACTCATCGCTCTTTAAATTGGAGGGTGTATCCTACACTAGAACCATGTAAATTAGGGTTTTCGAATTTAATGGGAGTAAAATATATTTTAATCGTGTACTCCTCACCCCGATTAAGGTTGTGTTTAGCTCCGGAGTCCATGCAAAATTCATTTTCAGGAAAGAAAAATACCACAAGTCTGGAGAGCACACTCATCGCTCTTTAAATTGGAGGGTGTATCCTACACTAGAACCCATGTAAATTAGGGTTTTCGAATTTAATGGGAGTAAAATATATTTTAATCGTGTACTCCTCACCCGATTAAGGTTGTGTTTAGCTCCGGAGTCCATGCAAAATTCATTTTCAGGAAAGAAAAATACCACAAGTCTGGAGAGCACACTCATCGCTCTTTAAATTGGAGGGTGTATCCTACACTAGAACCATGTAAATTAGGGTTTTCGAATTTAATGGGAGTAAAATATATTTTAATCGTGTACTCCTCACCCGATTAAGGTTGTGTTTAGCTCCGGAGTCCATGCAAAATTCATTTTCAGGAAAGAAAAACCACAAGTCTGGAGAGCACACTCATCGCTCTTTAAATTGGAGGGTGTATCCTACACTAGAACCATGTAAATTAGGGTTTTCGAATTTAATGGGAGTAAAATATATTTTAATCGTGTACTCCTCACCCGATTAAGGTTGTGTTTAGCTCCGGAGTCCATGCAAAATTCATTTTCAGGAAAGAAAAATACCACAAGTCTGGAGAGCACACTCATCGCTCTTTAAATTGGAGGGTGTATCCTACACTAGAACCCATGTAAATTAGGGTTTTCGAATTTAATGGGAGTAAAATATATTTTAATCGTGTACTCCTCACCCGATTAAGGTTGTGTTTAGCTCGGAGTCCATGCAAAATTCATTTTCAGGAAAGAAAAATACCACAAGTCTGGAGAGCACACTCATCGCTCTTTAAATTGGAGGGTGTATCCTACACTAGAACCATGTAAATTAGGGTTTTCGAATTTAATGGGAGTAAAATATATTTTAATCGTGTACTCCTCACCCGATTAAGGTTGTGTTTAGCTCCGGAGTCCATGCAAAATTCATTTTCAGGAAAGAAAAATACCACAAGTCTGGAGAGCACACTCATCGCTCTTTAAATTGGAGGGTGTATCCTACACTAGAACCATGTAAATTAGGGTTTTCGAATTTAATGGGAGTAAAATATATTTTAATCGTGTACTCCTCACCGATTAAGGTTGTGTTTAGCTCCGGAGTCCATGCAAAATTCATTTTCAAAAGAAAAATACCACAAGTCTGGAGAGCACACTCATCGCTCTTTAAATTGGAGGGTGTATCCTACACTAGAACCATGTAAATTAGGGTTTTCGAATTTAATGGGAGTAAAATATATTTTAATCGTGTACTCCTCACCCGATTAAGGTTGTGTTTAGCTCCGGAGTCCATGCAAAATTCATTTTCAGGAAAGAAAAATACCACAAGTCTGGAGAGCACACTCATCGCTCTTTAAATTGGAGGGTGTATCCTACACTAGAACCATGTAAATTAGGGTTTTCGAATTTAATGGGAGTAAAATATATTTTAATCGTGTACTCCTCACCCGATTAAGGTTGTGTTTAGCTCCGGAGTCCATGCAAAATTCATTTTCAGGAAAGAAAAATACCACAAGTCTGGAGAGCACACTCATCGCTCTTTAAATTGGAGGGTGTATCCTACACTAGAACCCATGTAAATTAGGGTTTTCGAATTTAATGGGAGTAAAATATATTTTAATCGTGTACTCCTCACCGATTAAGGTTGTGTTTAGCTCGGAGTCCATGCAAAATTCATTTTCAAGGAAAGAAAAATACCACAAGTCTGGAGAGCACACTCATCGCTCTTTAAATTGGAGGGTGTATCCTACACTAGAACCATGTAAATTAGGGTTTTCGAATTTAATGGGAGTAAAATATATTTTAATCGTGTACTCCTCACCCCGATTAAGGTTGTGTTTAGCTCGGAGTCCATGCAAAATTCATTTTCAGGAAAGAAAAATACCACAAGTCTGGAGAGCACACTCATCGCTCTTTAAATTGGAGGGTGTATCCTACACTAGAACCATGTAAATTAGGGTTTTCGAATTTAATGGGAGTAAAATATATTTTAATCGTGTACTCCTCACCCCGATTAAGGTTGTGTTTAGCTCCGGAGTCCATGCAAAATTCATTTTCAAGGAAAGAAAAATACCACAAGTCTGGAGAGCACACTCATCGCTCTTTAAATTGGAGGGTGTATCCTACACTAGAACCATGTAAATTAGGGTTTTCGAATTTAATGGGAGTAAAATATATTTTAATCGTGTACTCCTCACCCGATTAAGGTTGTGTTTAGCTCCGGAGTCCATGCAAAATTCATTTTCAGGAAAGAAAAAACCACAAGTCTGGAGAGCACACTCATCGCTCTTTAAATTGGAGGGTGTATCCTACACTAGAACCCATGTAAATTAGGGTTTTCGAATTTAATGGGAGTAAAATATATTTTAATCGTGTACTCCTCACCCGATTAAGGTTGTGTTTAGCTCCGGAGTCCATGCAAAATTCATTTTCAGGAAAGAAAAATACCACAAGTCTGGAGAGCACACTCATCGCTCTTTAAATTGGAGGGTGTATCCTACACTAGAACCCATGTAAATTAGGGTTTTCGAATTTAATGGGAGTAAAATATATTTTAATCGTGTACTCCTCACCCGATTAAGGTTGTGTTTAGCTCCGGAGTCCATGCAAAATTCATTTTCAAGGAAAGAAAAATACCACAAGTCTGGAGAGCACACTCATCGCTCTTTAAATTGGAGGGTGTATCCTACACTAGAACCCATGTAAATTAGGGTTTTCGAATTTAATGGGAGTAAAATATATTTTAATCGTGTACTCCTCACCCGATTAAGGTTGTGTTTAGCTCCGGAGTCCATGCAAAATTCATTTTCAGGAAAGAAAAATACCACAAGTCTGGAGAGCACACTCATCGCTCTTTAAATTGGAGGGTGTATCCTACACTAGAACCATGTAAATTAGGGTTTTCGAATTTAATGGGAGTAAAATATATTTTAATCGTGTACTCCTCACCCGATTAAGGTTGTGTTTAGCTCCGGAGTCCATGCAAAATTCATTTTCAAGGAAAGAAAAATACCACAAGTCTGGAGAGCACACTCATCGCTCTTTAAATTGGAGGGTGTATCCTACACTAGAACTCATGTAAATTAGGGTTTTCGAATTTAATGGGAGTAAAATATATTTTAATCGTGTACTCCTCACCCCGATTAAGGTTGTGTTTAGCTCCGGAGTCCATGCAAAATTCATTTTCAGGAAAGAAAAATACCACAAGTCTGGAGAGCACACTCATCGCTCTTTAAATTGGAGGGTGTATCCTACACTAGAACCATGTAAATTAGGGTTTTCGAATTTAATGGGAGTAAAATATATTTTAATCGTGTACTCCTCACCCGATTAAGGTTGTGTTTAGCTCCGGAGTCCATGCAAAATTCATTTTCGAGGAAAGAAAAATACCACAAGTCTGGAGAGCACACTCATCGCTCTTTAAATTGGAGGGTGTATCCTACACTAGAACCATGTAAATTAGGGTTTTCGAATTTAATGGGAGTAAAATATATTTTAATCGTGTACTCCTCACCCGATTAAGGTTGTGTTTAGCTCCGGAGTCCATGCAAAATTCATTTTCAGGAAAGAAAAATACCACAAGTCTGGAGAGCACACTCATCGCTCTTTAAATTGGAGGGTGTATCCTACACTAGAACCATGTAAATTAGGGTTTTCGAATTTAATGGGAGTAAAATATATTTTAATCGTGTACTCCTCACCCGATTAAGGTTGTGTTTAGCTCCGGAGTCCATGCAAAATTCATTTTCAAGGAAAGAAAAACCACAAGTCTGGAGAGCACACTCATCGCTCTTTAAATTGGAGGGTGTATCCTACACTAGAACCATGTAAATTAGGGTTTTCGAATTTAATGGGAGTAAAATATATTTTAATCGTGTACTCCTCACCCGATTAAGGTTGTGTTTAGCTCCGGAGTCCATGCAAAATTCATTTTCAGGAAAGAAAAACCACAAGTCTGGAGAGCACACTCATCGCTCTTTAAATTGGAGGGTGTATCCTACACTAGAACCCATGTAAATTAGGGTTTTCGAATTTAATGGGAGTAAAATATATTTTAATCGTGTACTCCTCACCCGATTAAGGTTGTGTTTAGCTCCGGAGTCCATGCAAAATTCATTTTCAGGAAAGAAAAAACCACAAGTCTGGAGAGCACACTCATCGCTCTTTAAATTGGAGGGTGTATCCTACACTAGAACCATGTAAATTAGGGTTTTCGAATTTAATGGGAGTAAAATATATTTTAATCGTGTACTCCTCACCCGATTAAGGTTGTGTTTAGCTCCGGAGTCCATGCAAAATTCATTTTCAGGAAAGAAAAATACCACAAGTCTGGAGAGCACACTCATCGCTCTTTAAATTGGAGGGTGTATCCTACACTAGAACCATGTAAATTAGGGTTTTCGAATTTAATGGGAGTAAAATATATTTTAATCGTGTACTCCTCACCCCGATTAAGGTTGTGTTTAGCTCCGGAGTCCATGCAAAATTCATTTTCAGGAAAGAAAAATACCACAAGTCTGGAGAGCACACTCATCGCTCTTTAAATTGGAGGGTGTATCCTACACTAGAACTCATGTAAATTAGGGTTTTCGAATTTAATGGGAGTAAAATATATTTTAATCGTGTACTCCTCACCCGATTAAGGTTGTGTTTAGCTCCGGAGTCCATGCAAAATTCATTTTCAGGAAAGAAAATACCACAAGTCTGGAGAGCACACTCATCGCTCTTTAAATTGGAGGGTGTATCCTACACTAGAACCATGTAAATTAGGGTTTTCGAATTTAATGGGAGTAAAATATATTTTAATCGTGTACTCCTCACCCGATTAAGGTTGTGTTTAGCTCCGGAGTCCATGCAAAATTCATTTTCAGGAAAGAAAAATACCACAAGTCTGGAGAGCACACTCATCGCTCTTTAAATTGGAGGGTGTATCCTACACTAGAACCATGTAAATTAGGGTTTTCGAATTTAATGGGAGTAAAATATATTTTAATCGTGTACTCCTCACCCGATTAAGGTTGTGTTTAGCTCGGAGTCCATGCAAAATTCATTTTCAGGAAAGAAAAACCACAAGTCTGGAGAGCACACTCATCGCTCTTTAAATTGGAGGGTGTATCCTACACTAGAACCATGTAAATTAGGGTTTTCGAATTTAATGGGAGTAAAATATATTTTAATCGTGTACTCCTCACCCGATTAAGGTTGTGTTTAGCTCGGAGTCCATGCAAAATTCATTTTCAGGAAAGAAAAATACCACAAGTCTGGAGAGCACACTCATCGCTCTTTAAATTGGAGGGTGTATCCTACACTAGAACCATGTAAATTAGGGTTTTCGAATTTAATGGGAGTAAAATATATTTTAATCGTGTACTCCTCACCCGATTAAGGTTGTGTTTAGCTCCGGAGTCCATGCAAAATTCATTTTCAGGAAAGAAAAATACCACAAGTCTGGAGAGCACACTCATCGCTCTTTAAATTGGAGGGTGTATCCTACACTAGAACCATGTAAATTAGGGTTTTCGAATTTAATGGGAGTAAAATATATTTTAATCGTGTACTCCTCACCCGATTAAGGTTGTGTTTAGCTCCGGAGTCCATGCAAAATTCATTTTCGGAAAGAAAAACCACAAGTCTGGAGAGCACACTCATCGCTCTTTAAATTGGAGGGTGTATCCTACACTAGAACCATGTAAATTAGGGTTTTCGAATTTAATGGGAGTAAAATATATTTTAATCGTGTACTCCTCACCCGATTAAGGTTGTGTTTAGCTCCGGAGTCCATGCAAAATTCATTTTCAGGAAAGAAAAAACCACAAGTCTGGAGAGCACACTCATCGCTCTTTAAATTGGAGGGTGTATCCTACACTAGAACCATGTAAATTAGGGTTTTCGAATTTAATGGGAGTAAAATATATTTTAATCGTGTACTCCTCACCCGATTAAGGTTGTTTAGCTCGGAGTCCATGCAAAATTCATTTTCAGGAAAGAAAACCACAAGTCTGGAGAGCACACTCATCGCTCTTTAAATTGGAGGGTGTATCCTACACTAGAACCATGTAAATTAGGGTTTTCGAATTTAATGGGAGTAAAATATATTTTAATCGTGTACTCCTCACCCGATTAAGGTTGTGTTTAGCTCCGGAGTCCATGCAAAATTCATTTTCAAGGAAAGAAAAATACCACAAGTCTGGAGAGCACACTCATCGCTCTTTAAATTGGAGGGTGTATCCTACACTAGAACCATGTAAATTAGGGTTTTCGAATTTAATGGGAGTAAAATATATTTTAATCGTGTACTCCTCACCCGATTAAGGTTGTGTTTAGCTCCGGAGTCCATGCAAAATTCATTTTTCAGGAAAGAAAAATACCACAAGTCTGGAGAGCACACTCATCGCTCTTTAAATTGGAGGGTGTATCCTACACTAGAACCCATGTAAATTAGGGTTTTCGAATTTAATGGAGTAAAATATATTTTAATCGTGTACTCCTCACCCGATTAAGGTTGTGTTTAGCTCCGGAGTCCATGCAAAATTCATTTTCAAGGAAAGAAAAATACCACAAGTCTGGAGAGCACACTCATCGCTCTTTAAATTGGAGGGTGTATCCTACACTAGAACATGTAAATTAGGGTTTTGAATTTAATGGGAGTAAAATATATTTTAATCGTGTACTCCTCACCCGATTAAGGTTGTGTTTAGCTCCGGAGTCCATGCAAAATTCATTTTCATGGAAAGAAAAATACCACAAGTCTGGAGAGCACACTCATCGCTCTTTAAATTGGAGGGTGTATCCTACACTAGAACCATGTAAATTAGGGTTTTCGAATTTAATGGGAGTAAAATATATTTTAATCGTGTACTCCTCACCGATTAAGGTTGTGTTTAGCTCCGGAGTCCATGCAAAATTCATTTTCAGGAAAGAAAAATACCACAAGTCTGGAGAGCACACTCATCGCTCTTTAAATTGGAGGGTGTATCCTACACTAGAACCATGTAAATTAGGGTTTTCGAATTTAATGGAGTAAAATATATTTTAATCGTGTACTCCTCACTCGATTAAGGTTGTGTTTAGCTCCGGAGTCCATGCAAAATTCATTTTCAAGGAAAGAAAAATACCACAAGTCTGGAGAGCACACTCATCGCTCTTTAAATTGGAGGGTGTATCCTACACTAGAACCATGTAAATTAGGGTTTTCGAATTTAATGGAGTAAAATATATTTTAATCGTGTACTCCTCACCCATTAAGGTTGTGTTTAGCTCCGGAGTCCATGCAAAATTCATTTTCAGGAAAGAAAAATACCACAAGTCTGGAGAGCACACTCATCGCTCTTTAAATTGGAGGGTGTATCCTACACTAGAACGTAAATTAGGGTTTTCGAATTTAATGGGAGTAAAATATATTTTAATCGTGTACTCCTCACCCGATTAAGGTTGTGTTTAGCTCCGGAGTCCATGCAAAATTCATTTTCGAGGAAAGAAAACCACAAGTCTGGAGAACACTCATCGCTCTTTAAATTGGAGGGTGTATCCTACACTAGAACATGTAAATTAGGGTTTTCGAATTTAATGGGAGTAAAATATATTTTAATCGTGTACTCCTCACCCATTAAGGTTGTGTTTAGCTCCGGAGTCCATGCAAAATTCATTTTCAGGAAAGAAAAACCACAAGTCTGGAGAGCACACTCATCGCTCTTTAAATTGGAGGGTGTATCCTACACTAGAACCATGTAAATTAGGGTTTTCGAATTTAATGGGAGTAAAATATATTTTAATCGTGTACTCCTCACCGATTAAGGTTGTGTTTAGCTCCGGAGTCCATGCAAAATTCATTTTCAAGGAAAGAAAAATACCACAAGTCTGGAGAGCACACTCATCGCTCTTTAAATTGGAGGGTGTATCCTACACTAGAACATGTAAATTAGGGTTTTCGAATTTAATGGGAGTAAAATATATTTTAATCGTGTACTCCTCACCCGATTAAGGTTGTGTTTAGCTCCGGAGTCCATGCAAAATTTTTTCAGGAAAGAAAAATACCACAAGTCTGGAGAGCACACTCATCGCTCTTTAAATTGGAGGGTGTATCCTACACTAGAACCATGTAAATTAGGGTTT
>NC_092041.1:55722095-55745533 GCF_003086295.3 Arachis hypogaea
TTTTCGAATTTAATGGGAGTAAAATATATTTTAATCGTGTACTCACCCGATTAAGGTTGTGTTTAGCTCTGGAGTCCATGCAAATTTATTTTCGAGGAAAGAAAAATACCACAAGTCTGGAGAGCACACTCATCGCTCTTTAAATTGGAGGGTGTATCCTACACTAGAACTCATGTAAATTAGGGTTTTTGAATTTAATGGGAGTAAAATATATTTTAATCGTGTACTCCTCACCCCGATTAAGGTTGTGTTTAGCTCTGGAGTCCATGCAAAATTCATTTTCGAGGAAAGAATACCACAAGTCTGGAGAGCACACTCATCGCTCTTTAAATTGGAGGTGTATCCTACACTAGAACTCATGTAAATTAGGGTTTTCAAATTTAATGGGAGTAAAATATATTTTAATCGTGTACTTCACCCCGATTAAGGTTGTGTTTAGCTCTGAGTCCATGCAAAATTCATTTTCGAGGAAAGAAAAATACCACAAGTCTGGAGAGCACACTCATCGCTCTTTAAATTGGAGGTGTATCCTACACTAGAACTCATGTAAATTAGGGTTTTGAATTTAATGGAGTAAAATATATTTTAATCGTGTACTCCTCACCCCGATTAAGGTTGTGTTTAGCTCGGAGTCCATGCAAAATTCATTTTCGAGGAAAGAAAAATACCACAAGTCTGGAGAGCACACTCATCGCTCTTTAAATTGGAGGTGTATCCTACACTAGAACTCATGTAAATTAGGGTTTTGAATTTAAGGAGTAAAATATATTTTAATCGTGTACTCCCCCGATTAAGGTTGTGTTTAGCTCTGGAGTCCATGCAAAATTATTTTCGAGGAAAGAAAAATACCACAAGTCTGGAGAGCACACTCATCGCTCTTTAAATTGGAGGTGTATCCTACACTAGAACTCATGTAAATTAGGGTTTTCGAATTTAATGGGAGTAAAATATATTTTAATCGTGTACTCCTCACCCGATTAAGGTTGTGTTTAGCTCTGGAGTCCATGCAAAATTCATTTTCGAGGAAAGAAAAATACCACAAGTCTGGAGAGCACACTCATCGCTCTTTAAATTGGAGGTGTATCCTACACTAGAACTCATGTAAATTAGGGTTTTCGAATTTAATGGGAGTAAAATATATTTTAATCGTGTACTCCCGATTAAGGTTGTGTTTAGCTCTGGAGTCCATGCAAAATTCATTTTCGAGGAAAGAAAAATACCACAAGTCTGGAGAGCACACTCATCGCTCTTTAAATTGGAGGGTGTATCCTACACTAGAACTCATGTAAATTAGGGTTTTCGAATTTAATGGGAGTAAAATATATTTTAATCGTGTACTCCTCCCCGATTAAGGTTGTGTTTAGCTCTGGAGTCCATGCAAAATTCATTTTCGAGGAAAGAAAAATACCACAAGTCTGGAGAGCACACTCATCGCTCTTTAAATTGGAGGGTGTATCCTACACTAGAACTCATGTAAATTAGGGTTTTCGAATTTAATGGGAGTAAATATATTTTAATCGTGTACTCCCCGATTAAGGTTGTGTTTAGCTCGGAGTCCATGCAAAATTTTTTCGAGGAAAGAAAAATACCACAAGTCTGGAGAGCACACTCATCGCTCTTTAAATTGGAGGTGTATCCTACACTAGAACTCATGTAAATTAGGGTTTTCGAATTTAATGGGAGTAAAATATATTTTAATCGTGTACTCCCCGATTAAGGTTGTGTTTAGCTCGGAGTCCATGCAAAATTTTTTCGAGGAAAGAAAAATACCACAAGTCTGGAGAGCACACTCATCGCTCTTTAAATTGGAGGTGTATCCTACACTAGAACTCATGTAAATTAGGGTTTTCGAATTTAATGGGAGTAAAATATATTTTAATCGTGTACTCCTCACCCGATTAAGGTTGTGTTTAGCTCGGAGTCCATGCAAAATTCATTTTCGAGGAAAGAAAAATACCACAAGTCTGGAGAGCACACTCATCGCTCTTTAAATTGGAGGTGTATCCTACACTAGAACTCATGTAAATTAGGGTTTTCGAATTTAATGGGAGTAAAATATATTTTAATCGTGTACTCCTCACCCGATTAAGGTTGTGTTTAGCTCGGAGTCCATGCAAAATTCATTTTCGAGGAAAGAAAAATACCACAAGTCTGGAGAGCACACTCATCGCTCTTTAAATTGGAGGGTGTATCCTACACTAGAACTCATGTAAATTAGGGTTTTCGAATTTAATGGGAGTAAAATATATTTTAATCGTGTACTCCCCGATTAAGGTTGTGTTTAGCTCTGGAGTCCATGCAAAATTCATTTTCGAGGAAAGAAAAATACCACAAGTCTGGAGAGCACACTCATCGCTCTTTAAATTGGAGGGTGTATCCTACACTAGAACTCATGTAAATTAGGGTTTTCGAATTTAATGGGAGTAAAATATATTTTAATCGTGTACTCCTCCCCGATTAAGGTTGTGTTTAGCTCGGAGTCCATGCAAAATTCATTTTCAGGAAAGAAAAATACCACAAGTCTGGAGAGCACACTCATCGCTCTTTAAATTGGAGGGTGTATCCTACACTAGAACTCATGTAAATTAGGGTTTTCGAATTTAATGGGAGTAAAATATATTTTAATCGTGTACTCACCCGATTAAGGTTGTGTTTAGCTCCGGAGTCCATGCAAAATTCATTTTCGAGGAAAGAAAAATACCACAAGTCTGGAGAGCACACTCATCGCTCTTTAAATTGGAGGGTGTATCCTACACTAGAACTCATGTAAATTAGGGTTTTCGAATTTAATGGGAGTAAAATATATTTTAATCGTGTACTCCTCACCCCGATTAAGGTTGTGTTTAGCTCCGGAGTCCATGCAAAATTCATTTTCGAGGAAAGAAAAATACCACAAGTCTGGAGAGCACACTCATCGCTCTTTAAATTGGAGGGTGTATCCTACACTAGAACTCATGTAAATTAGGGTTTTCGAATTTAATGGGAGTAAAATATATTTTAATCGTGTACTCCTCCCGATTAAGGTTGTGTTTAGCTCCGGAGTCCATGCAAAATTCATTTTCGAGGAAAGAAAAATACCACAAGTCTGGAGAGCACACTCATCGCTCTTTAAATTGGAGGGTGTATCCTACACTAGAACTCATGTAAATTAGGGTTTTCGAATTTAATGGGAGTAAAATATATTTTAATCGTGTACTCCTCACCCCGATTAAGGTTGTGTTTAGCTCCGGAGTCCATGCAAAATTCATTTTCGAGGAAAGAAAAATACCACAAGTCTGGAGAGCACACTCATCGCTCTTTAAATTGGAGGGTGTATCCTACACTAGAACTCATGTAAATTAGGGTTTTCGAATTTAATGGGAGTAAAATATATTTTAATCGTGTACTCCTCACCCGATTAAGGTTGTGTTTAGCTCCGGAGTCCATGCAAAATTCATTTTCGAGGAAAGAAAAATACCACAAGTCTGGAGAGCACACTCATCGCTCTTTAAATTGGAGGGTGTATCCTACACTAGAACTCATGTAAATTAGGGTTTTCGAATTTAATGGGAGTAAAATATATTTTAATCGTGTACTCCTCACCGATTAAGGTTGTGTTTAGCTCCGGAGTCCATGCAAAATTCATTTTCGAGGAAAGAAAAATACCACAAGTCTGGAGAGCACACTCATCGCTCTTTAAATTGGAGGGTGTATCCTACACTAGAACTCATGTAAATTAGGGTTTTCGAATTTAATGGGAGTAAAATATATTTTAATCGTGTACTCTCACCCGATTAAGGTTGTGTTTAGCTCCGGAGTCCATGCAAAATTCATTTTCGAGGAAAGAAAAATACCACAAGTCTGGAGAGCACACTCATCGCTCTTTAAATTGGAGGGTGTATCCTACACTAGAACTCATGTAAATTAGGGTTTTCGAATTTAATGGGAGTAAAATATATTTTAATCGTGTACTCACCCGATTAAGGTTGTGTTTAGCTCGGAGTCCATGCAAAATTCATTTTCGAGGAAAGAAAAATACCACAAGTCTGGAGAGCACACTCATCGCTCTTTAAATTGGAGGGTGTATCCTACACTAGAACTCATGTAAATTAGGGTTTTCGAATTTAATGGGAGTAAAATATATTTTAATCGTGTACTCCTCACCCCGATTAAGGTTGTGTTTAGCTCGGAGTCCATGCAAAATTCATTTTCGAGGAAAGAAAAATACCACAAGTCTGGAGAGCACACTCATCGCTCTTTAAATTGGAGGGTGTATCCTACACTAGAACTCATGTAAATTAGGGTTTTCGAATTTAATGGGAGTAAAATATATTTTAATCGTGTACTCCTCCCCGATTAAGGTTGTGTTTAGCTCCGGAGTCCATGCAAAATTCATTTTCGAGGAAAGAAAAATACCACAAGTCTGGAGAGCACACTCATCGCTCTTTAAATTGGAGGGTGTATCCTACACTAGAACTCATGTAAATTAGGGTTTTCGAATTTAATGGGAGTAAAATATATTTTAATCGTGTACTCCTCACCCCGATTAAGGTTGTGTTTAGCTCCGGAGTCCATGCAAAATTCATTTTCGAGGAAAGAAAAATACCACAAGTCTGGAGAGCACACTCATCGCTCTTTAAATTGGAGGGTGTATCCTACACTAGAACTCATGTAAATTAGGGTTTTCGAATTTAATGGGAGTAAAATATATTTTAATCGTGTACTCCTCACCCGATTAAGGTTGTGTTTAGCTCCGGAGTCCATGCAAAATTCATTTTCGAGGAAAGAAAAATACCACAAGTCTGGAGAGCACACTCATCGCTCTTTAAATTGGAGGGTGTATCCTACACTAGAACTCATGTAAATTAGGGTTTTCGAATTTAATGGGAGTAAAATATATTTTAATCGTGTACTCCTCACCGATTAAGGTTGTGTTTAGCTCCGGAGTCCATGCAAAATTCATTTTCGAGGAAAGAAAAATACCACAAGTCTGGAGAGCACACTCATCGCTCTTTAAATTGGAGGGTGTATCCTACACTAGAACTCATGTAAATTAGGGTTTTCGAATTTAATGGGAGTAAAATATATTTTAATCGTGTACTCCTCACCCCGATTAAGGTTGTGTTTAGCTCCGGAGTCCATGCAAAATTCATTTTCGAGGAAAGAAAAATACCACAAGTCTGGAGAGCACACTCATCGCTCTTTAAATTGGAGGGTGTATCCTACACTAGAACTCATGTAAATTAGGGTTTTCGAATTTAATGGGAGTAAAATATATTTTAATCGTGTACTCCTCACCCGATTAAGGTTGTGTTTAGCTCCGGAGTCCATGCAAAATTCATTTTCGAGGAAAGAAAAATACCACAAGTCTGGAGAGCACACTCATCGCTCTTTAAATTGGAGGGTGTATCCTACACTAGAACTCATGTAAATTAGGGTTTTCGAATTTAATGGGAGTAAAATATATTTTAATCGTGTACTCCTCACCCGATTAAGGTTGTGTTTAGCTCCGGAGTCCATGCAAAATTCATTTTCGAGGAAAGAAAAATACCACAAGTCTGGAGAGCACACTCATCGCTCTTTAAATTGGAGGGTGTATCCTACACTAGAACTCATGTAAATTAGGGTTTTCGAATTTAATGGGAGTAAAATATATTTTAATCGTGTACTCCTCCGATTAAGGTTGTGTTTAGCTCCGGAGTCCATGCAAAATTCATTTTCGAGGAAAGAAAAATACCACAAGTCTGGAGAGCACACTCATCGCTCTTTAAATTGGAGGGTGTATCCTACACTAGAACTCATGTAAATTAGGGTTTTCGAATTTAATGGGAGTAAAATATATTTTAATCGTGTACTCCTCACCCGATTAAGGTTGTGTTTAGCTCCGGAGTCCATGCAAAATTCATTTTCGAGGAAAGAAAAATACCACAAGTCTGGAGAGCACACTCATCGCTCTTTAAATTGGAGGGTGTATCCTACACTAGAACTCATGTAAATTAGGGTTTTCGAATTTAATGGGAGTAAAATATATTTTAATCGTGTACTCCTCCCCGATTAAGGTTGTGTTTAGCTCGGAGTCCATGCAAAATTCATTTTCGAGGAAAGAAAAATACCACAAGTCTGGAGAGCACACTCATCGCTCTTTAAATTGGAGGGTGTATCCTACACTAGAACTCATGTAAATTAGGGTTTTCGAATTTAATGGGAGTAAAATATATTTTAATCGTGTACTCCTCACCCCGATTAAGGTTGTGTTTAGCTGGAGTCCATGCAAAATTCATTTTCGAGGAAAGAAAAATACCACAAGTCTGGAGAGCACACTCATCGCTCTTTAAATTGGAGGGTGTATCCTACACTAGAACTCATGTAAATTAGGGTTTTCGAATTTAATGGGAGTAAAATATATTTTAATCGTGTACTCCTCCCCGATTAAGGTTGTGTTTAGCTCCGGAGTCCATGCAAAATTCATTTTCGAGGAAAGAAAAATACCACAAGTCTGGAGAGCACACTCATCGCTCTTTAAATTGGAGGGTGTATCCTACACTAGAACTCATGTAAATTAGGGTTTTCGAATTTAATGGGAGTAAAATATATTTTAATCGTGTACTCCTCACCCCGATTAAGGTTGTGTTTAGCTCCGGAGTCCATGCAAAATTCATTTTCGAGGAAAGAAAAATACCACAAGTCTGGAGAGCACACTCATCGCTCTTTAAATTGGAGGGTGTATCCTACACTAGAACTCATGTAAATTAGGGTTTTCGAATTTAATGGGAGTAAAATATATTTTAATCGTGTACTCCTCACCCCGATTAAGGTTGTGTTTAGCTCCGGAGTCCATGCAAAATTCATTTTCGAGGAAAGAAAAATACCACAAGTCTGGAGAGCACACTCATCGCTCTTTAAATTGGAGGGTGTATCCTACACTAGAACTCATGTAAATTAGGGTTTTCGAATTTAATGGGAGTAAAATATATTTTAATCGTGTACTCCTCACCGATTAAGGTTGTGTTTAGCTCGGAGTCCATGCAAAATTCATTTTCGAGGAAAGAAAAATACCACAAGTCTGGAGAGCACACTCATCGCTCTTTAAATTGGAGGGTGTATCCTACACTAGAACTCATGTAAATTAGGGTTTTCGAATTTAATGGGAGTAAAATATATTTTAATCGTGTACTCCTCACCCCGATTAAGGTTGTGTTTAGCTCCGGAGTCCATGCAAAATTCATTTTCGAGGAAAGAAAAATACCACAAGTCTGGAGAGCACACTCATCGCTCTTTAAATTGGAGGGTGTATCCTACACTAGAACTCATGTAAATTAGGGTTTTCGAATTTAATGGGAGTAAAATATATTTTAATCGTGTACTCCTCACCCGATTAAGGTTGTGTTTAGCTCGGAGTCCATGCAAAATTCATTTTCGAGGAAAGAAAAATACCACAAGTCTGGAGAGCACACTCATCGCTCTTTAAATTGGAGGGTGTATCCTACACTAGAACTCATGTAAATTAGGGTTTTCGAATTTAATGGGAGTAAAATATATTTTAATCGTGTACTCCTCACCCGATTAAGGTTGTGTTTAGCTCGGAGTCCATGCAAAATTCATTTTCGAGGAAAGAAAAATACCACAAGTCTGGAGAGCACACTCATCGCTCTTTAAATTGGAGGGTGTATCCTACACTAGAACTCATGTAAATTAGGGTTTTCGAATTTAATGGGAGTAAAATATATTTTAATCGTGTACTCCTCACCCGATTAAGGTTGTGTTTAGCTCCGGAGTCCATGCAAAATTCATTTTCGAGGAAAGAAAAATACCACAAGTCTGGAGAGCACACTCATCGCTCTTTAAATTGGAGGGTGTATCCTACACTAGAACTCATGTAAATTAGGGTTTTCGAATTTAATGGGAGTAAAATATATTTTAATCGTGTACTCCCCGATTAAGGTTGTGTTTAGCTCCGGAGTCCATGCAAAATTCATTTTCGAGGAAAGAAAAATACCACAAGTCTGGAGAGCACACTCATCGCTCTTTAAATTGGAGGGTGTATCCTACACTAGAACTCATGTAAATTAGGGTTTTCGAATTTAATGGGAGTAAAATATATTTTAATCGTGTACTCCTCACCCCGATTAAGGTTGTGTTTAGCTCCGGAGTCCATGCAAAATTCATTTTCGAGGAAAGAAAAATACCACAAGTCTGGAGAGCACACTCATCGCTCTTTAAATTGGAGGGTGTATCCTACACTAGAACTCATGTAAATTAGGGTTTTCGAATTTAATGGGAGTAAAATATATTTTAATCGTGTACTCCTCACCCCGATTAAGGTTGTGTTTAGCTCCGGAGTCCATGCAAAATTCATTTTCAGGAAAGAAAAATACCACAAGTCTGGAGAGCACACTCATCGCTCTTTAAATTGGAGGGTGTATCCTACACTAGAACTCATGTAAATTAGGGTTTTCGAATTTAATGGGAGTAAAATATATTTTAATCGTGTACTCCTCACCCGATTAAGGTTGTGTTTAGCTCGGAGTCCATGCAAAATTCATTTTCAGGAAAGAAAAATACCACAAGTCTGGAGAGCACACTCATCGCTCTTTAAATTGGAGGGTGTATCCTACACTAGAACTCATGTAAATTAGGGTTTTCGAATTTAATGGGAGTAAAATATATTTTAATCGTGTACTCACCCCGATTAAGGTTGTGTTTAGCTCGGAGTCCATGCAAAATTCATTTTCGAGGAAAGAAAAATACCACAAGTCTGGAGAGCACACTCATCGCTCTTTAAATTGGAGGTGTATCCTACACTAGAACTCATGTAAATTAGGGTTTTCGAATTTAATGGGAGTAAAATATATTTTAATCGTGTACTCCTCCCCGATTAAGGTTGTGTTTAGCTCCGGAGTCCATGCAAAATTCATTTTAGGAAAGAAAAATACCACAAGTCTGGAGAGCACACTCATCGCTCTTTAAATTGGAGGGTGTATCCTACACTAGAACTCATGTAAATTAGGGTTTTCGAATTTAATGGGAGTAAAATATATTTTAATCGTGTACTCCTCACCCCGATTAAGGTTGTGTTTAGCTCCGGAGTCCATGCAAAATTCATTTTCGAGGAAAGAAAAATACCACAAGTCTGGAGAGCACACTCATCGCTCTTTAAATTGGAGGGTGTATCCTACACTAGAACTCATGTAAATTAGGGTTTTCGAATTTAATGGGAGTAAAATATATTTTAATCGTGTACTCCTCACCCCGATTAAGGTTGTGTTTAGCTCGGAGTCCATGCAAAAATTCATTTTCGAGGAAAGAAAAATACCACAAGTCTGGAGAGCACACTCATCGCTCTTTAAATTGGAGGGTGTATCCTACACTAGAACTCATGTAAATTAGGGTTTTCGAATTTAATGGGAGTAAAATATATTTTAATCGTGTACTCCTCACCCCGATTAAGGTTGTGTTTAGCTCCGGAGTCCATGCAAAATTCATTTTCGAGGAAAGAAAAATACCACAAGTCTGGAGAGCACACTCATCGCTCTTTAAATTGGAGGGTGTATCCTACACTAGAACTCATGTAAATTAGGGTTTTCGAATTTAATGGGAGTAAAATATATTTTAATCGTGTACTCCTCACCGATTAAGGTTGTGTTTAGCTCGGAGTCCATGCAAAATTCATTTTCGAGGAAAGAAAAATACCACAAGTCTGGAGAGCACACTCATCGCTCTTTAAATTGGAGGGTGTATCCTACACTAGAACTCATGTAAATTAGGGTTTTGAATTTAATGGGAGTAAAATATATTTTAATCGTGTACTCCTCACCCCGATTAAGGTTGTGTTTAGCTCCGGAGTCCATGCAAAATTCATTTTCGAGGAAAGAAAAATACCACAAGTCTGGAGAGCACACTCATCGCTCTTTAAATTGGAGGGTGTATCCTACACTAGAACTCATGTAAATTAGGGTTTTCGAATTTAATGGGAGTAAAATATATTTTAATCGTGTACTCCTCACCCGATTAAGGTTGTGTTTAGCTGGAGTCCATGCAAAATTCATTTTCGAGGAAAGAAAAATACCACAAGTCTGGAGAGCACACTCATCGCTCTTTAAATTGGAGGGTGTATCCTACACTAGAACTCATGTAAATTAGGGTTTTCGAATTTAATGGGAGTAAAATATATTTTAATCGTGTACTCCTCACCCCGATTAAGGTTGTGTTTAGCTCCGGAGTCCATGCAAAATTCATTTTCGAGGAAAGAAAAATACCACAAGTCTGGAGAGCACACTCATCGCTCTTTAAATTGGAGGGTGTATCCTACACTAGAACTCATGTAAATTAGGGTTTTCGAATTTAATGGGAGTAAAATATATTTTAATCGTGTACTCCTCACCCGATTAAGGTTGTGTTTAGCTCCGGAGTCCATGCAAAATTCATTTTCAGGAAAGAAAAATACCACAAGTCTGGAGAGCACACTCATCGCTCTTTAAATTGGAGGGTGTATCCTACACTAGAACTCATGTAAATTAGGGTTTTCGAATTTAATGGGAGTAAAATATATTTTAATCGTGTACTCCTCACCCCGATTAAGGTTGTGTTTAGCTCCGGAGTCCATGCAAAATTCATTTTCAGGAAAGAAAAATACCACAAGTCTGGAGAGCACACTCATCGCTCTTTAAATTGGAGGGTGTATCCTACACTAGAACTCATGTAAATTAGGGTTTTCGAATTTAATGGGAGTAAAATATATTTTAATCGTGTACTCCTCACCCGATTAAGGTTGTGTTTAGCTCGGAGTCCATGCAAAATTCATTTTCGAGGAAAGAAAAATACCACAAGTCTGGAGAGCACACTCATCGCTCTTTAAATTGGAGGGTGTATCCTACACTAGAACTCATGTAAATTAGGGTTTTCGAATTTAATGGGAGTAAAATATATTTTAATCGTGTACTCCTCCCCGATTAAGGTTGTGTTTAGCTCCGGAGTCCATGCAAAATTCATTTTCGAGGAAAGAAAAATACCACAAGTCTGGAGAGCACACTCATCGCTCTTTAAATTGGAGGGTGTATCCTACACTAGAACTCATGTAAATTAGGGTTTTCGAATTTAATGGGAGTAAAATATATTTTAATCGTGTACTCCTCACCCCGATTAAGGTTGTGTTTAGCTCCGGAGTCCATGCAAAATTCATTTTCGAGGAAAGAAAAATACCACAAGTCTGGAGAGCACACTCATCGCTCTTTAAATTGGAGGGTGTATCCTACACTAGAACTCATGTAAATTAGGGTTTTCGAATTTAATGGGAGTAAAATATATTTTAATCGTGTACTCCTCACCCCGATTAAGGTTGTGTTTAGCTCGGAGTCCATGCAAAATTCATTTTCGAGGAAAGAAAAATACCACAAGTCTGGAGAGCACACTCATCGCTCTTTAAATTGGAGGGTGTATCCTACACTAGAACTCATGTAAATTAGGGTTTTCGAATTTAATGGGAGTAAAATATATTTTAATCGTGTACTCCTCACCCGATTAAGGTTGTGTTTAGCTCCGGAGTCCATGCAAAATTCATTTTCGAGGAAAGAAAAATACCACAAGTCTGGAGAGCACACTCATCGCTCTTTAAATTGGAGGGTGTATCCTACACTAGAACTCATGTAAATTAGGGTTTTGAATTTAATGGGAGTAAAATATATTTTAATCGTGTACTCCTCACCCCGATTAAGGTTGTGTTTAGCTCCGGAGTCCATGCAAAATTCATTTTCGAGGAAAGAAAAATACCACAAGTCTGGAGAGCACACTCATCGCTCTTTAAATTGGAGGGTGTATCCTACACTAGAACTCATGTAAATTAGGGTTTTCGAATTTAATGGGAGTAAAATATATTTTAATCGTGTACTCCTCACCCCGATTAAGGTTGTGTTTAGCTCGGAGTCCATGCAAAATTCATTTTCGAGGAAAGAAAAATACCACAAGTCTGGAGAGCACACTCATCGCTCTTTAAATTGGAGGGTGTATCCTACACTAGAACTCATGTAAATTAGGGTTTTCGAATTTAATGGGAGTAAAATATATTTTAATCGTGTACTCCTCACCCGATTAAGGTTGTGTTTAGCTCGGAGTCCATGCAAAATTCATTTTCGAGGAAAGAAAAATACCACAAGTCTGGAGAGCACACTCATCGCTCTTTAAATTGGAGGGTGTATCCTACACTAGAACTCATGTAAATTAGGGTTTTCGAATTTAATGGGAGTAAAATATATTTTAATCGTGTACTCCTCACCCCGATTAAGGTTGTGTTTAGCTCCGGAGTCCATGCAAAATTCATTTTCGAGGAAAGAAAAATACCACAAGTCTGGAGAGCACACTCATCGCTCTTTAAATTGGAGGGTGTATCCTACACTAGAACTCATGTAAATTAGGGTTTTCGAATTTAATGGGAGTAAAATATATTTTAATCGTGTACTCCTCACCCCGATTAAGGTTGTGTTTAGCTCGGAGTCCATGCAAAATTCATTTTCGAGGAAAGAAAAATACCACAAGTCTGGAGAGCACACTCATCGCTCTTTAAATTGGAGGGTGTATCCTACACTAGAACTCATGTAAATTAGGGTTTTCGAATTTAATGGGAGTAAAATATATTTTAATCGTGTACTCCTCACCCCGATTAAGGTTGTGTTTAGCTCGGAGTCCATGCAAAATTCATTTTCGAGGAAAGAAAAATACCACAAGTCTGGAGAGCACACTCATCGCTCTTTAAATTGGAGGTGTATCCTACACTAGAACTCATGTAAATTAGGGTTTTCGAATTTAATGGGAGTAAAATATATTTTAATCGTGTACTCCTCACCCCGATTAAGGTTGTGTTTAGCTCGGAGTCCATGCAAAATTCATTTTCGAGGAAAGAAAAATACCACAAGTCTGGAGAGCACACTCATCGCTCTTTAAATTGGAGGGTGTATCCTACACTAGAACTCATGTAAATTAGGGTTTTCGAATTTAATGGGAGTAAAATATATTTTAATCGTGTACTCCTCACCCCGATTAAGGTTGTGTTTAGCTCGGAGTCCATGCAAAATTCATTTTCGAGGAAAGAAAATACCACAAGTCTGGAGAGCACACTCATCGCTCTTTAAATTGGAGGGTGTATCCTACACTAGAACTCATGTAAATTAGGGTTTTCGAATTTAATGGGAGTAAAATATATTTTAATCGTGTACTCTCCCCGATTAAGGTTGTGTTTAGCTCGGAGTCCATGCAAAATTCATTTTCGAGGAAAGAAAAATACCACAAGTCTGGAGAGCACACTCATCGCTCTTTAAATTGGAGGGTGTATCCTACACTAGAACTCATGTAAATTAGGGTTTTCGAATTTAATGGGAGTAAAATATATTTTAATCGTGTACTCCTCACCCCGATTAAGGTTGTGTTTAGCTCCGGAGTCCATGCAAAATTCATTTTCGAGGAAAGAAAAATACCACAAGTCTGGAGAGCACACTCATCGCTCTTTAAATTGGAGGGTGTATCCTACACTAGAACTCATGTAAATTAGGGTTTTCGAATTTAATGGGAGTAAAATATATTTTAATCGTGTACTCCTCACCCCGATTAAGGTTGTGTTTAGCTCCGGAGTCCATGCAAAATTCATTTTCGAGGAAAGAAAAATACCACAAGTCTGGAGAGCACACTCATCGCTCTTTAAATTGGAGGGTGTATCCTACACTAGAACTCATGTAAATTAGGGTTTTCGAATTTAATGGGAGTAAAATATTTTAATCGTGTACTCACCCGATTAAGGTTGTGTTTAGCTCCGGAGTCCATGCAAAATTCATTTTCGAGGAAAGAAAAATACCACAAGTCTGGAGAGCACACTCATCGCTCTTTAAATTGGAGGGTGTATCCTACACTAGAACTCATGTAAATTAGGGTTTTCGAATTTAATGGGAGTAAAATATATTTTAATCGTGTACTCCTCACCCCGATTAAGGTTGTGTTTAGCTCCGGAGTCCATGCAAAATTCATTTTCGAGGAAAGAAAAATACCACAAGTCTGGAGAGCACACTCATCGCTCTTTAAATTGGAGGGTGTATCCTACACTAGAACTCATGTAAATTAGGGTTTTCGAATTTAATGGGAGTAAAATATATTTTAATCGTGTACTCCTCACCCGATTAAGGTTGTGTTTAGCTCGGAGTCCATGCAAAATTCATTTTCGAGGAAAGAAAAATACCACAAGTCTGGAGAGCACACTCATCGCTCTTTAAATTGGAGGTGTATCCTACACTAGAACTCATGTAAATTAGGGTTTTCGAATTTAATGGGAGTAAAATATATTTTAATCGTGTACTCCTCACCCGATTAAGGTTGTGTTTAGCTCGGAGTCCATGCAAAATTCATTTTCGAGGAAAGAAAAATACCACAAGTCTGGAGAGCACACTCATCGCTCTTTAAATTGGAGGGTGTATCCTACACTAGAACTCATGTAAATTAGGGTTTTCGAATTTAATGGGAGTAAAATATATTTTAATCGTGTACTCCTCACCCCGATTAAGGTTGTGTTTAGCTCCGGAGTCCATGCAAAATTCATTTTCGAGGAAAGAAAAATACCACAAGTCTGGAGAGCACACTCATCGCTCTTTAAATTGGAGGGTGTATCCTACACTAGAACTCATGTAAATTAGGGTTTTCGAATTTAATGGGAGTAAAATATATTTTAATCGTGTACACCCCGATTAAGGTTGTGTTTAGCTCCGGAGTCCATGCAAAATTCATTTTCGAGGAAAGAAAAATACCACAAGTCTGGAGAGCACACTCATCGCTCTTTAAATTGGAGGTATCCTACACTAGAACTCATGTAAATTAGGGTTTTCGAATTTAATGGGAGTAAAATATATTTTAATCGTGTACTCTCACCCCGATTAAGGTTGTGTTTAGCTCCGGAGTCCATGCAAAATTCATTTTCGAGGAAAGAAAAATACCACAAGTCTGGAGAGCACACTCATCGCTCTTTAAATTGGAGGGTGTATCCTACACTAGAACTCATGTAAATTAGGGTTTTGAATTTAATGGGAGTAAAATATATTTTAATCGTGTACTCCTCACCCCGATTAAGGTTGTGTTTAGCTCGGAGTCCATGCAAAATTCATTTTCGAGGAAAGAAAAATACCACAAGTCTGGAGAGCACACTCATCGCTCTTTAAATTGGAGGGTGTATCCTACACTAGAACTCATGTAAATTAGGGTTTTCGAATTTAATGGGAGTAAAATATATTTTAATCGTGTACTCACCCCGATTAAGGTTGTGTTTAGCTCCGGAGTCCATGCAAAATTCATTTTCGAGGAAAGAAAAATACCACAAGTCTGGAGAGCACACTCATCGCTCTTTAAATTGGAGGGTGTATCCTACACTAGAACTCATGTAAATTAGGGTTTTCGAATTTAATGGGAGTAAAATATATTTTAATCGTGTACTCCTCACCCCGATTAAGGTTGTGTTTAGCTCCGGAGTCCATGCAAAATTCATTTTCGAGGAAAGAAAAATACCACAAGTCTGGAGAGCACACTCATCGCTCTTTAAATTGGAGGGTGTATCCTACACTAGAACTCATGTAAATTAGGGTTTTCGAATTTAATGGGAGTAAAATATATTTAATCGTGTACTCACCCCGATTAAGGTTGTGTTTAGCTCCGGAGTCCATGCAAAATTCATTTTCGAGGAAAGAAAAATACCACAAGTCTGGAGAGCACACTCATCGCTCTTTAAATTGGAGGGTGTATCCTACACTAGAACTCATGTAAATTAGGGTTTTCGAATTTAATGGGAGTAAAATATATTTTAATCGTGTACTCCTCACCCCGATTAAGGTTGTGTTTAGCTCCGGAGTCCATGCAAAATTCATTTTCGAGGAAAGAAAAATACCACAAGTCTGGAGAGCACACTCATCGCTCTTTAAATTGGAGGGTGTATCCTACACTAGAACTCATGTAAATTAGGGTTTTCGAATTTAATGGGAGTAAAATATATTTTAATCGTGTACTCCTCACCCCGATTAAGGTTGTGTTTAGCTCGGAGTCCATGCAAAATTCATTTTCGAGGAAAGAAAAATACCACAAGTCTGGAGAGCACACTCATCGCTCTTTAAATTGGAGGGTGTATCCTACACTAGAACTCATGTAAATTAGGGTTTTCGAATTTAATGGGAGTAAAATATATTTTAATCGTGTACTCTCACCCCGATTAAGGTTGTGTTTAGCTCGGAGTCCATGCAAAATTCATTTTCGAGGAAAGAAAAATACCACAAGTCTGGAGAGCACACTCATCGCTCTTTAAATTGGAGGTGTATCCTACACTAGAACTCATGTAAATTAGGGTTTTCGAATTTAATGGGAGTAAAATATATTTTAATCGTGTACTCCTCACCCGATTAAGGTTGTGTTTAGCTCCGGAGTCCATGCAAAATTCATTTTCGAGGAAAGAAAAATACCACAAGTCTGGAGAGCACACTCATCGCTCTTTAAATTGGAGTGTATCCTACACTAGAACTCATGTAAATTAGGGTTTTGAATTTAATGGGAGTAAAATATATTTTAATCGTGTACTCCTCACCCCGATTAAGGTTGTGTTTAGCTCCGGAGTCCATGCAAAATTCATTTTCGAGGAAAGAAAAATACCACAAGTCTGGAGAGCACACTCATCGCTCTTTAAATTGGAGGGTGTATCCTACACTAGAACTCATGTAAATTAGGGTTTTCGAATTTAATGGGAGTAAAATATATTTTAATCGTGTACTCACCCGATTAAGGTTGTGTTTAGCTCGGAGTCCATGCAAAATTCATTTTCGAGGAAAGAAAAATACCACAAGTCTGGAGAGCACACTCATCGCTCTTTAAATTGGAGGGTGTATCCTACACTAGAACTCATGTAAATTAGGGTTTTCGAATTTAATGGGAGTAAAATATATTTTAATCGTGTACTCCTCACCCCGATTAAGGTTGTGTTTAGCTCGGAGTCCATGCAAAATTCATTTTCGAGGAAAGAAAAATACCACAAGTCTGGAGAGCACACTCATCGCTCTTTAAATTGGAGGGTGTATCCTACACTAGAACTCATGTAAATTAGGGTTTTCGAATTTAATGGGAGTAAAATATATTTTAATCGTGTACTCCTCACCCCGATTAAGGTTGTGTTTAGCTCCGGAGTCCATGCAAAATTCATTTTCGAGGAAAGAAAAATACCACAAGTCTGGAGAGCACACTCATCGCTCTTTAAATTGGAGGGTGTATCCTACACTAGAACTCATGTAAATTAGGGTTTTCGAATTTAATGGGAGTAAAATATATTTTAATCGTGTACTCCTCACCCGATTAAGGTTGTGTTTAGCTCGGAGTCCATGCAAAATTCATTTTCGAGGAAAGAAAAATACCACAAGTCTGGAGAGCACACTCATCGCTCTTTAAATTGGAGGGTGTATCCTACACTAGAACTCATGTAAATTAGGGTTTTCGAATTTAATGGGAGTAAAATATATTTTAATCGTGTACTCCTCACCCCGATTAAGGTTGTGTTTAGCTCCGGAGTCCATGCAAAATTCATTTTCGAGGAAAGAAAAATACCACAAGTCTGGAGAGCACACTCATCGCTCTTTAAATTGGAGGGTGTATCCTACACTAGAACTCATGTAAATTAGGGTTTTCGAATTTAATGGGAGTAAAATATATTTTAATCGTGTACTCCTCACCCCGATTAAGGTTGTGTTTAGCTCGGAGTCCATGCAAAATTCATTTTCGAGGAAAGAAAAATACCACAAGTCTGGAGAGCACACTCATCGCTCTTTAAATTGGAGGTGTATCCTACACTAGAACTCATGTAAATTAGGGTTTTCGAATTTAATGGGAGTAAAATATATTTTAATCGTGTACTCCTCACCGATTAAGGTTGTGTTTAGCTCGGAGTCCATGCAAAATTCATTTTCGAGGAAAGAAAAATACCACAAGTCTGGAGAGCACACTCATCGCTCTTTAAATTGGAGGGTGTATCCTACACTAGAACTCATGTAAATTAGGGTTTTCGAATTTAATGGGAGTAAAATATATTTTAATCGTGTACTCCTCACCCCGATTAAGGTTGTGTTTAGCTCCGGAGTCCATGCAAAATTCATTTTCGAGGAAAGAAAAATACCACAAGTCTGGAGAGCACACTCATCGCTCTTTAAATTGGAGGGTGTATCCTACACTAGAACTCATGTAAATTAGGGTTTTCGAATTTAATGGGAGTAAAATATATTTTAATCGTGTACTCCTCACCCCGATTAAGGTTGTGTTTAGCTCCGGAGTCCATGCAAAATTCATTTTCGAGGAAAGAAAAATACCACAAGTCTGGAGAGCACACTCATCGCTCTTTAAATTGGAGGGTGTATCCTACACTAGAACTCATGTAAATTAGGGTTTTCGAATTTAATGGGAGTAAAATATATTTTAATCGTGTACTCCTCACCCGATTAAGGTTGTGTTTAGCTCCGGAGTCCATGCAAAATTCATTTTCGAGGAAAGAAAAATACCACAAGTCTGGAGAGCACACTCATCGCTCTTTAAATTGGAGGGTGTATCCTACACTAGAACTCATGTAAATTAGGGTTTTGAATTTAATGGGAGTAAAATATATTTTAATCGTGTACTCCTCACCGATTAAGGTTGTGTTTAGCTCCGGAGTCCATGCAAAATTCATTTTCGAGGAAAGAAAAATACCACAAGTCTGGAGAGCACACTCATCGCTCTTTAAATTGGAGGTGTATCCTACACTAGAACTCATGTAAATTAGGGTTTTGAATTTAATGGGAGTAAAATATATTTTAATCGTGTACTCCTCACCCGATTAAGGTTGTGTTTAGCTCCGGAGTCCATGCAAAATTCATTTTCGAGGAAAGAAAAATACCACAAGTCTGGAGAGCACACTCATCGCTCTTTAAATTGGAGGGTGTATCCTACACTAGAACTCATGTAAATTAGGGTTTTCGAATTTAATGGGAGTAAAATATATTTTAATCGTGTACTCCTCACCCCGATTAAGGTTGTGTTTAGCTCGGAGTCCATGCAAAATTCATTTTCAGGAAAGAAAAATACCACAAGTCTGGAGAGCACACTCATCGCTCTTTAAATTGGAGGGTGTATCCTACACTAGAACTCATGTAAATTAGGGTTTTCGAATTTAATGGGAGTAAAATATATTTTAATCGTGTACTCCTCACCCGATTAAGGTTGTGTTTAGCTCCGGAGTCCATGCAAAATTCATTTTCGAGGAAAGAAAAATACCACAAGTCTGGAGAGCACACTCATCGCTCTTTAAATTGGAGGGTGTATCCTACACTAGAACTCATGTAAATTAGGGTTTTCGAATTTAATGGGAGTAAAATATATTTTAATCGTGTACTCCTCACCCCGATTAAGGTTGTGTTTAGCTCGGAGTCCATGCAAAATTCATTTTCGAGGAAAGAAAAATACCACAAGTCTGGAGAGCACACTCATCGCTCTTTAAATTGGAGGGTGTATCCTACACTAGAACTCATGTAAATTAGGGTTTTCGAATTTAATGGGAGTAAAATATATTTTAATCGTGTACTCACCCCGATTAAGGTTGTGTTTAGCTGGAGTCCATGCAAAATTCATTTTCGAGGAAAGAAAAATACCACAAGTCTGGAGAGCACACTCATCGCTCTTTAAATTGGAGGGTATATCCTACACTAGAACTCATGTAAATTAGGGTTTTCGAATTTAATGGGAGTAAAATATATTTTAATCGTGTACTCCTCACCCCGATTAAGGTTGTGTTTAGCTCCGGAGTCCATGCAAAATTCATTTTCGAGGAAAGAAAAATACCACAAGTCTGGAGAGCACACTCATCGCTCTTTAAATTGGAGGGTGTATCCTACACTAGAACTCATGTAAATTAGGGTTTTCGAATTTAATGGGAGTAAAATATATTTTAATCGTGTACTCCTCACCCCGATTAAGGTTGTGTTTAGCTCCGGAGTCCATGCAAAATTCATTTTCGAGGAAAGAAAATACCACAAGTCTGGAGAGCACACTCATCGCTCTTTAAATTGGAGGGTGTATCCTACACTAGAACTCATGTAAATTAGGGTTTTCGAATTTAATGGGAGTAAATATATTTTAATCGTGTACTCCTCACCCGATTAAGGTTGTGTTTAGCTCCGGAGTCCATGCAAAATTCATTTTCGAGGAAAGAAAAATACCACAAGTCTGGAGAGCACACTCATCGCTCTTTAAATTGGAGGGTGTATCCTACACTAGAACTCATGTAAATTAGGGTTTTCGAATTTAATGGGAGTAAAATATATTTTAATCGTGTACTCCTCACCCCGATTAAGGTTGTGTTTAGCTCCGGAGTCCATGCAAAATTCATTTTCGAGGAAAGAAAAATACCACAAGTCTGGAGAGCACACTCATCGCTCTTTAAATTGGAGGGTGTATCCTACACTAGAACTCATGTAAATTAGGGTTTTCGAATTTAATGGGAGTAAAATATATTTTAATCGTGTACTCCTCACCCGATTAAGGTTGTGTTTAGCTCGGAGTCCATGCAAAATTTATTTTCGAGGAAAGAAAAATACCACAAGTCTGGAGAGCACACTCATCGCTCTTTAAATTGGAGGGTGTATCCTACACTAGAACTCATGTAAATTAGGGTTTTCGAATTTAATGGGAGTAAAATATATTTTAATCGTGTACTCCTCACCCCGATTAAGGTTGTGTTTAGCTCGGAGTCCATGCAAAATTCATTTTCGAGAAAGAAAAATACCACAAGTCTGGAGAGCACACTCATCGCTCTTTAAATTGGAGGGTGTATCCTACACTAGACTGAGTAAAAGGTTTATTTAATTTGGAGTAAAAAATATATTTTAATCGTGACTCCTCCTCCGATTAAGGTTATGTTATAGCTTCGGAGTCCAGCAAAATTCATTTTCAGGAAAGAAAAAGACCAAAGTCTGAAGCACACTCATCCTCTTAAATTGGAGGTGTATTCCTACATAGAACCATGTAAATGAGGGTTTCGAATTAATAGATAAAATATTTTTATGTGTACTCCTCACTGATTAAGGTGTGTTTAGTCGGAGTCATGCAAAATTATTTTCAAAAAAGAAAAATACCACAGCTGGAGGAGCACACTCATCGCTTTTAAATTGGAGTTATCACACTAGAACTCTGTAAATATAGGGTTTTGAATTAATGAAGTAAAATATATTTATCGTTACTCCTCACCCCGATTAAGGTTTTGTTTAGCTCCGGAGAGTCCATGCAAAATTCATTTTCGAGGAAAGAAAAATACCACAAGTCTGGGAAGCACACTTATCGCCTTTAAAGTTGGATGGGTGTACCTACACTAGAACTCCATGTTAAATTAGGGTTTTTTTTCGAATTTAATGGGAAGTAAAAATTTTTAACTCCGTGGTAACTCCTCACTCCGATTAAGGTTGGTGTTTTAGCTCCGGAGGTCCATGCAAAATTCATTTTCAGGAAAAGAAAAATAACCAAGTCTGGAGAGCACATCTCGCTCTTTAAATTGGAGGGTGTATCCTACACTAGAACTCATGGTAAATTAGGGTTTTTTCGATTTCAAGGATAGTAAAGTAATATAATTTTAATCGGTGTACTCCTCACCTCCGAATTAAGGTTATTTGTTTAGCTCCAGAGGTCAGTCCATGCAAAATTCTATTTTCGTCAAGGAAATAGAAAATAACCTATACAAGTGCTTGGATGAGCACACTCATCTGCGTCTTTAATATATGGAGAGGTGTATCCTACACTAGAACTTCATTGTAAATTAGAGCGTTTAATCGAATTTAATGGAAATAGTAAATATCTTAATTACTGAGTAGTTACTCCTCACTCCGATTAAGGTTGTGTTTAGCTCCGGAGTCCATGCAAAATTCATTTTTCGAGGGAAGAAAAAATACCACAAGTCTCGGAGAGCACACTCATCGCTCTTTAAATTTGGAGACGGCTGTATGCCTACACTTTAGAACCATGTAGATTAGGTTTTACGAATTTAATGGGGAGTAAAATATATTTTACTCGGTACTCCTCACGGATTAAGGTTATGTTTAGCTTCGGAGTCCATGCAAAAAGTATCATTTTCAGGAAAGAAAAAAAACCAAGTCTGGAAGCACACTCATCGCTATTTAAATTGGAGGGTTGTATCCTACACTAGAACTCATGTAAATTAGGGATTTCGAATTTATGGGTATGTAAAATTATTTTAATCGATGTACTCCTCACCCCGATTAAGTTTTGTTTAGCTCCGGAAGTCCATGCAAAATTCATTTTCGAGGAAAGAAAAATACCACAAGTCTGGAAAAGCACACATTATCGCTCCTTTAAATGCGAAGGGTGTATCCTACATTAGAACTCATGTAAATTAGGGTTTTCGAAATTTAATGGGAGAGTAAAAATATTTTAATCGTGGACTCCTCACCCCCGATTAACGGTTTTGTTTAGCTCCGAAGTTCCATGCAAAATTCATTTCGAGGAAAGAAAAAGACCATAAGTCTGGATTAGCACATCTCATCGCTCTTTCAAATTGGAGGGTGTATCCTACACTAGAACTCATGTAAAATGTAGGGTTTCGAATTTTAATGGGGAGTAAAATATATTTTAATGGCGTACTCCTCACCTCCGATTAAGGTTGTTGCTTTAGCTCCAGAGTCCATGCAAAATTTATTTTCGAAGAAAGAAAAATACCACAAGTCTGAGAGAGCACACTCATCGCTATTTAAATTGGAGGTGTATCCTACACTAAACTCATGTAAATTAGGGTTTTCGAAATTAATGGAAGTAAATATATATTCATTAATCGTGTACTCCTCACCCCGATTAAGTTTTGTTTAGTCTCCCGGAGTCCATGCAAAATTCATTTTCAGGAAAAGAAAAATCACCAAAGTCTGGAGAGCACACTCATCCGTCTCTTTAAATTGGGAGGGTGTATCCTACACATAGAACCACGTAAATTAGAGTTTTTCGAATTTAAATGGGAGTAAAAATATATTTTAATCGTGTTACTCCTCACCCCGATTAAGGTTGTGTTTAGCTCCGGAGTCCATGCCAAAATTCAATTTTCAAAGGTAAAGAAAAATACCACAAGATCTGGAGAGCACACTCATCGCTCTTTAAATTGTGAAGGGTGAATCTCCTAACACTAGAACCCATGAAATTAGGGTTTTCGAATTTAATGGGAGTAAAATATATTTTAATCGTGATACTCCACTGCCCGATTAAGGTCGTGGTTTAGCCCGAGAGTCCATGCAAAATTCATTTTCAGGAAAGAAAAAGTACTCACAAGATCCTGGAGAGCACACTCATCGCTCTTTAAATTGGAGGTGTATCCTACACTAGAACTCATGTAAAATTAGGGTTTTCGAATTTAATGGGCAGGTAAAATGATATTTTAACTCGGTACTCGC